>NW_020539725.1:33033120-33060872 GCF_003426905.1 Ctenocephalides felis | reverse complement strand
CATTAAAGTTTCTTTTACTTTGTTCACAGGCATCGTAGATTGCCCAGAAGGCAATAAAATATAATTGATCCTCGTCGAAGACCGACTCACGCATAGTAAAGATAGTTTTCTCGTTTTTTCTCGTTTTTTTCTTAGCCATTTAAAAACAATATCTGTACGCAATGTTTTTTCGTCAATTTGTTTGCTGAAAAACGAATTTCCTATCGGCGTTTTTGTAAAGTTGATTAAAAAATATATGAGTTATTTTTGTATTATTCGAAACCTAGAGGTACTAACGAATGTTGAGTTTACCGATGTTGGCATCACTTGAAATTTTAGATCCACTATGATTTTAGTTTACAGATAGAGAATCAAAATGGTCATTGACTAACTCAAAATATCTAGGATAATTTTTTATAGTATTTTATGATTTTTTTATTTAATTTAGTTTGGAAAACATTTTATTCGTATTAGTATTCACAGAACTTCATATTTGCGTAGACTTTCCATAGTTCTTGTTTCTGATGAATAATCAGATATATATATAATATATATATATATATATCTATATATATATTATACTCGTATATATATTATATATATTATTATAATACTTGTATATATATATATATTATACTGTTGTTTAGATAACTACTTTGGATCCATTTAGATTCTAATTTTATACAAAGTCAGTCGTTAGTACTCCTAAATATTTTATTACCTCATATTTTAATTGTACCGAACATTAAACTATATTTATGTTTATGAATATTTCAAATGTATGATGATTTCTCGATAATAATCTCTTAATTGACGAATTTCTATTCATTTATGTAAACGAGGTGTTGACGCGTGAAATTAAAACTATTATAAAATGAATATCAATTAGTTCGGCTATAATTATATTACTGAAGTTATTCGCAAATTTATAATTAATTGATCGGTTCATTAACGCCATGCTGTTGGTGTTATCGAACTCTGTGTATTATTTGAATTCAACCGTATAAAAAATATGCTATTTACACGCTGTTATGTTTTTTTATAATATATAAAATATATATATCACATATTATAGATACTTGTATTATAATTATTATAATATTATTATAAAACTGTTATATACTTTAATCAAAACTAAAAAATCATTTATTCGAATTTTTTTGATAATTTGTTTTAAGCATAATTTGTTGAATTAATTCTAAACATGTTTTTTGTATCATTGTGCAGGCTATATATTTATGGAAACACCATTGAGTAAACTCAATTAGTGCTGATAATTTAAATAACAAGATATTTTCTAAATTGCATATTTTAACTAATGATTAAACTAACAACTTTAATTAAAATTAAAAATTCAATTCAAAATTATAAAAGTATTACTTCCGATGGGGATGAAAATACAGATCAATTTAATTATGTGCATTCATTAATAATAGTAGTAACTCTTTTTCTTCATTTTTAGTAATTTAAAATAGTAATTATGTACAACACGAAAATTAATTTCATAGTTGTTATTTTAAATAGCAGAAGGAGCAATTGTTTTGTTCAAATATTAAATTTAATATTTTTGTCAAATGTTAGGTTACCCTGATATGATGATGTATAACCAAGTTTTACAAGTTCATTTTCTTATTAAACAATATGATTGATTTTAGAATTGTTTGCAATACCTGAGTTAAAGTTTCTTTCTCTGCAAATAGGGTGTGAATAGCATTATATAATATCTTCTAAGAACAAGGAAACGCACATCGTGCAGACCACACTATGCACTTAATATACATATATGTGCCGCGGTCTCAATTGCCCATCATCTCTGCAAAAAATCATATGCAAAATGGCCTACGTATACGGGATAGTGGGAAAATTGAGGACTATTTCTAGTAACATTGACTAAAGGTGTGTCGTGATTCCTCTTTCTTTTGTGCATAATCTATGCTACCTAAAGAGCACATTTACTTTTGCTAAAAATGTGCTAAATTACTTTTTTTATGCTAGACTTACGCCTATTTATCTAATTCCATAAATGACTAAAAAAGATGGAACAGAATCAATGATTATATGAATTAGAAATCATTTCATTCACGACTGATAACGTACTTTTTTTTTTCTTGTATCAAATACCTACCAGCTAAAATTACCGACATCAACTTTAAATGCATGAACTTCTAGTTAATTTAGATATTAATCAATTTTTATTTCTATTACTTATTATTTAATGTTTGATACCAATTCATTTAGTATCAATTCCAAAAGTGTTCCCTAATACCTCTCTCTACTCTATCTTAGTTTTCTAAATAAGCTGTTCGCTGTTGCGATATATAGATACACATTTATTTATGAAGATTTTATGTATATACAGAGCGTTATTTTGAAATATAAAATATACCACAAGTAAATGTAATTTACACATGCGAATTTAATGTTTTTTGCTAACCAAACAATAAAATCAAAATATGTTAGGCGATGTATATATGAACAATTAAATTAGGATTCTATGATTCTATCAATCGTTTTAGAAAAAATGATTACTCCTTTTATATAAAAAGTTTAAATTCAATTCATTTAGTCATTAACATCAGAGATTCAAATTTTGATATGAGATAGGATATTTATAATTATTTTTTCTAAAATTTTCAACTTTATTGATGAAACTGACTGTAATAAACGCTTTCAAATATTTAAGTAAGCTTCACAATGAGCTATTTGTTAAATGTGCATATAATTTCATTCATACAAGTTAAGGGTAACTGGAATAACTAAATTAACATGATGCTTATAAATTGAAGCAAACTAATTTGATTTGGATTGCACTTTTATAAATGGATTTATTTGAAGAACTTTATTTTCGTTAATATCAAGATACATTATGCACTTACATATTTACAATACACGATAGGGTAGGGCGGGGCACAAAGGAGCAATTAGATTTTGAGGAATTACATTGTGAAAACCAAACCAATAATATCACAACAAATAACACATATCAAACAAACAACTATCTGACTATGTTCAGTATAACTCTCGATTAATTCATCATTGTTGAAATATGCTTTTTGCTGTTTTTCAAACATTTGCCGCCAGGTCTTTTTTATACCATAGACCAGGTAGCTAGACGGCCCCAAGTCCATTGTCTTATTTTCAATTTTCAATGGATTTTGAGAAATATTTGCTACATTATTCAATCAATGCAAACACATAAATTTCACGGTTACATTTTATACAGAGGCTACACTATATATAACAATGATTTAGTATTTACACAGTAATATTATAAGCAGAGTTGGAATAACTATTTATTTAACTTATCACATGTATAATTGCGTTTGTTAACCCTTAATAGTTGTCCCTTCTCGGCGGACTATTGTAAATTCATTAAATTTACTAAATGTCCTTTACTGGACAGTTGTAAATAAAAGAGTTAATAAAAAAAACTTACTCTACATTTTTATTTACTATTTTTTATTGTTTACACTTTTCCCAGGTTGAAGATTTGGTTGGTCTTTTGTACCCTACCCAGGTGTAAGCTTTCTTAGAGGTTATATAAAAAATACTGTTGAATATAATATAACATATAATGAGCAATAGGTATATCTCATAAAATAATTAAATTACATGTACTTAAAAATTATTTAGGTTTAGCAAACTAGTGCTCAAAACCAAAAAAACTAACTACGAAGGAAATACTTTGGTTATGGATTTTATAAAAATGCCGTTTATCTCTCGATAGCAACGTCTTAGGAATCAAGGTAATGGCTGGTTATACAAAATTTTTCCTCTACTTTCAAAATTGTTCAAAAAACCCTTAACTTTCTGTTAAGGTTTCTGTTTTTGACCTTTTTACTTGCGAACCTTTAAACCCCGCTCTACCATATTCCACCTAACAAAAAATTTGAGGAGTTTGTTTTCATTTTTACGTACTTCCCAAATCTTTGAGAATAAGTAGTTCTAGCATTCAAACATTTTCCGCCAAATTCTGAAAAATTGTATCAACTTCTGCAAAATAGAAAACTTAATTGGCGAACTCATATAAAAAAAGAGGCAACAGCTTGAGATAAAAATCAAAAAGCTTGACTGGTTACTAGGGACTAAATGCAAACCAAGCTCATACAATAAGCTACTTTTACATAAATTTTTATTCAAACCAATTTGGTGCTATGGTATACAATTGTGGGGCAGTGCTCATAAGACTAATATAGAAATAATACAGAAACAAAACAATTTTTTGAAAATTGCCTTAGTAGCTCCAAAATATGTTCCCAACTGGTTGATTCATGTCGACACGAATACACCTACCATAAATGAAGTAATAAGAAAAACAGCACACAAGTACAGAAACAAGCTAATCAGTCATCCAAATTCATTAACAAATTCCTTGATAACAGAGAACTATCCATGAAGATTGAAAAGAAAAGCGCAACTGGATTTAAGCCTTCAACTCTCTGATAAAAATGAAAATAACTTAATCATTATTTATAAGAAATTATTTAATAAGTAAATAGTTAAAATTATGTAGTTATCAATAAAATATTGTGAATTTTATATCGAATGGAAAAACAACTACTGAGTTGTTTTTTTCAACATGCCCTTGTAGTCTGCAATGTCCCTTTTCGCCGACTATTGAAAATTCATCAAATTTATTGAATGTCCTTTACTGGACAGTTGTAAATAAAAGAGATAATAAAAAAAACTTCTGCAAATGAATTTGCAGTTGTTCTCCAATTCAGAGCTTTTAGCAGATATGCTTGTAGTTGCTATTTACATTTGGTTTCTACGCACCATTTTATAACATCTGGAAGAATAGTCGATCGCTCGAGGAAAACAAGGCCTAAATCACTTTATTACCCTCGTATCGCGATGTCGTAATGGTCTCAGTCTCATCGTAGTGGCTGTCACGTCCCACATCGTCTCTTGAGAAGGATCGGGCGATCCTCTCTCAAAGCGATTGCCGCGACTTGACACGTTCTACTTTTTCATGTCCCATCCACGAGGCGGCCGTTGAACTTCTGTGCGGGTTATGAGAGATGCACGAGCGAAATGATTGAAAGTGAACTATGGGAATTGTATTTCATATACATGTAATAATGATATAGGAAACGCATCGGTAATCTCGATGAGCGAGTTAAAATAATCCATTTATTTATCTATCGTGCAAGCATGGATACAATATATATCGCCGATGGCGCGCAGCGCAAATGCGTTAATTGTTATTCGACCTCTGATGAAACTAAAATTATTGGCAAATCTTATCTGTCAAAAGCTTTGTTAGTGTTTTTGATCAATATATTCATTCACAAAAATGTTAGTAGTTAGGAGATACATAAACTATTTTTTATCAATGTATTCATTCACAAAATGGTTAGTAGTTAGTAAATACATAAACAGAATTGTTAGTAGTTAGATAATTCAAAATGACAATGTTAATATTACACTCAATGCACACGGATTATTTCAAAATTATATGAATTGGATATTATATAGAGTAGATCGAGGATTGAAGGTCCACGGATAAAAGGGTTCACCACCAATATTTCAAAAACCAGGAAAGTTAAAAAATTTTAACAACATTATTTGAAAGAAGAGAGAAAAAGATGTATAACCAGCCATCACCTTGATTCTTACGATATTGCAGCCGAGAGATAAACGGCAATATTTAAAATTCTATAACAATTTTTTTGTTAGGTTCGCCCGTAGGTCAGCGGTTAAGAGCGACGGTACTTGTTTCAGAGGTTCCAGGTTCGATATCCACTTCGAGCAGCCTGTTGTCAGGCGGCAGTGACAACGATTTTTACTTGAAAATATAGATAGCAATATGTTTCCAAGTGAAAATAGCCCTTGCCCGGCATTGCTGCACCAATAAAATGTCTGCCCTTTTAGATTAATTGTAATAACAAAATCATCAAATGTGGATGGATTAACCATTGGGTTACCATCTAAAAAAATACGGAGGAAGGAGAAGTTTCAGCCCAACAGCTTATAGCACGTAAGGTTCTGATTGCTGTTGTTATTTTTTTAGCAATGATTCCCATTTAGTGTACGATACCTTAATATAATTCTTAAAACGCGTTATTTAATTGTTTTTTAAGATGTCTTGTTAATTTTTAGTTAGATTCGACTGTTTTTTTTATATAACTTTTATGAAATGGGTGAGATAAAAAGGACCAACTGAATCTTTGCCCTGGTTAACACTTGAGTTAAAAAACTTAATTTTTAAAACTTAATTAAAAATCAAAATAAAACAAATATTTAACAAGAGATAAATTAAATAAATAGTTATTCCAACTCTCATGATTATTTTTGAAATACCAAATCAAAGATATATACAGTGCTACCTCTGTAAAAAATTTAGCCATGAAATTTTTATTTTGCATTGGTTGAATAATGTCGCTCTTATTCCGTTAATTCTCTTCAAAATTAAAATAAGACCTGTTTGCTCCCTGGTTCTGCGATTTTAGCCAGCGTGTGGGGTAAAAAGAACCAGTTGACAAATATTTGAAAAACAGCAAAAAATACACATTACTAAAATGATGAAAGAGCTTGGAGTTTTACTGAACATAGTCAGATAGTTGTATATTTGACATGTGTTATTTGTTTTGATATAATTGGTTTAGTTAAATTAATAAAATTGCCCAAGTTGGACCTTTGTGCCCCGCCCTACCCTATATGATTTTTTGAAAATTTTCGTACCAAATCTTGAAAATGAGTAATTTTTTATATATTTACGATTCAATCCATTTCATAATTTTTGCAGAAATAAAAATTTGGCTGTGCGTATAAAATTTTACAGATTTATAATCAAAATATTTGTGTAACGAAGACTAAACGAAACGAAGATGAAACAAAATAAAAAAACTTTTGGATTAATACTAGATTAATATTTAAAACATTGATAAGTAAACTACAATTTAGGGCAATTTCCACACAATTCAAGGTTTCTTAGCAATATACAAAAATAAAAATTAGAAATAAAGGGAGTGATTTTCATGATGTGATATTACATCAGGATGAGTAGGTACACTATAGAAAATAAAACAAAGAATTAGCTAAATTAAAAAAATATATATATTTTATTAACTTCCCAAAGGAGAAATTTATTTTTTATGTAATTTTCTCCTCTCTTTTTTGAAGTTCTGTACTCTTGTTTAAAATTTCCTTATAACCTAACGGGAATTTCGAGCAATTTGCTTCAAGGCAAGAATCCATATACCACTACGGTTTCATTATTATTTCATAAAGAAAACTGTAGCTAAGTCGAATTGGCATTTGTGCCGTTATACTCATGTGGCCGGAATGTCGTTTTCCCTTAACGTCCTTTGCCAACCCAGAACGCGGAACAATATATTCAACAGCGGTTTTACGGTCGCGTAACTCGAAGACATTGTATGAAAGTCCACGTTTATAGTCGAAGATAGCGAAGTGAGCAGGAAATATCTAAGTTGTAAAAAAGGATAAATATCTTAGTTATAAAAAAGTGATGAATACTCAATCAATTACCGCGGGGCCTTATTCCCCGTTCTATTCTAGTAATATATAATTATATTCGAAATAAAAATTATTGTGTTGAAAGATAATATATTGAAACTAGAGATGGACTTATCACATTTAAAGCCGGATTGGTTAGGATTTGACTCCGCTTCAGAGAGGAGTTATATCCACTTAACAACTCCACAACTCCGACAACTTTGAAATATAATACTTGACACAAATGTGTTCTATAGTGTGTTGTTAACATATCTAAGGATTTATTAAGACTTCGAAAATCGTTTACAGATAGTTCAAACATTTTTGTTCACTTTATTATAATAATTACTATATTAATATGCATACAAATCTCAAATTGACAAATAACTTGGGAATCAAAATTAATTTTATAATTATTTTTGAAGAGAAAATATAGAATTCTTTCAATATGTTTATTTTTATATGAAAATAATGCAGTGAACCTTATATATGAAATAAGAACAAATCTTTGTGTATAATATTATAATTTTCACAAAATAATAATACCTCACATTCTTTTGTTATTTCGTTTTCGAGAATTAATTATACATCAGGTAGTTTGATTAGCATACTATTACTTTTACACAATTATAAAATCATAATTGGGTAAAAGTTATAATATAATACTGAGATTTTTTAGCTGCTTGTATACCACTGAAAGAACTTATTTACGGACCAACATTATCATATGCAGAATATAGAATACAAAATAGCATTATTTTGAGACATTATATACCTAGAAAGTCCTAAAACTGACTGTGAACGAGAAAAAGACCACTTCTTTCGACCCAAATCTTTGTATTAGTAAAAAATCTCAGAAAAATATCTGCACATCTTAACAGATTTAGTACCAGTTTAGGAAAGTCGGATATGACAAATCCTGTGAAAAAACTCCACTCGGATTCACTCCGAGGGAGGAGTTGTACCGGAGTGATAACTCCGGAGTGAGTTACCCATCTTTAATTGAAACCATTGATAATATTCAACTTCTTAAATTTCTTACTTAACGTGCCTTACCAACAACTTGTCATAATGCAAAATTCTGCCTGTATCCTACATAAACCGATACACGATCATTGCGAAGAGTCATGCATGCTATCGAAATAATTGTGCGTGCACAATCGAATAGATAATGCAATTTAATGAGTGTATATTTTATTGCATAATACTTATTCAATTTCTTGACGACAGGACAAATTGACGAGAATCGCAAGAAAATGACGGTGTCTTATAATAATGATTTATTGAATGGCCGTGTACGTCTGCACGTCACATTGTTTGACGTCCAATTGCTGATCGCCTTTGAGTGACGATCCATCAAAGGCTATTGCCTTAACCGACGATTTGGATTCATGATCCCTCGGAACAAAAGGTTTCATAGATGTAGTTATCATTCACCAAAAATATAAAATGAATTGGTGTTGTAGACGGAAGTCCCCGAGTGCCGGACACCTTATTTATAAATGAATCTAAAAATATTTTACGAAATGTTTATTAAATTATGACTTATGTTTGATAACAAAGCAAAAACCAAACTAAATTACTAAAAACGCAGTCTTTGCTAAAACATAATTAATACTATCAATCAAAATTTGCTTAAATAATATGTGTTAAATAGAATGTCCTGCGTTAGGTGCCGTACGGCGTTACGGGACTTCCACCTACATCTTATTTGTTAGACACTTCTTAACATAATGTAAAGCAAGTTATTAAAATCACAAAAAAGTAAATACAATTTTTGAGTATAATAAATGATTAAGATCACTGATATATCCCAAAAAGCGTCAGAAGTTAATATGCACTGGGATTTATTTAATTTTTTTTCGTAGTGAAAAAACCACTGCTTCAAACACATTGGCAATTTCGCACTAGTTATTACTAATCTACTGATGGTTCATGGAAATACAGCCTTATCCTTTTGTTTACAATAAACTGTATTCGTAAAGACTTATGTCGTATAAACTTCTATCGCTATTTTTAGATCATTAATATATCTAGTTATTTACTGTTTAGTACACGATCAATCAATCATATTATACGATGATGGCCTATTGGCTTAATGCTTACAAATTAAAGCTTATTGAATTATTGAACTGTAATCCTGCATATATTCATGTAAATTCACACAGAAGATTGAATGCAACAAAATATAATTATATTGAGATATTAAAACAATTGTTATTACTTATTGATACATTTTTATTTTCATTTTGCAAATGACGGTATGAAATTTTCCAACAAATAACCCCAAGCACAATATAATTTACCACCATTTTCCTATTCATTTTCTTGATTATTAAAAATATGTCAGATAAATAACCTTAAAATAATAACCTAATATGTAGTATGTACTCAAAACTCAAATTTATTTGGCCGTGATTTATAGTTACAAACAAAATTTGAAAAAAAAATTACTAAGTAAGTTTGTTAACATTGTCATATTACAAGTTAATTAAAACAATTGTAAAATATAATACTTTAAAAAACTGTTTCCCATGTTTTCAAAGTTACAATGTATTATAGTATATGCTTTTTGTTTCTATTTTTGTGAATTCAAATCTACAACGTTTATACCGTTTTAATAATAGGAAAATAACAAATTATATAAAAATTATTCTCATAATTTTAAATTTCATCATCAATAAGATTAATTTTGTAATTAAGCATTATTTTGATCATACAGATTTTATTGTTTATTTGTATTCAAGTATACAAGTATAAAAATATTTGAAATGATAGATATGTGAAATCTTTTATTTATATGAATTTTCGGATTAATTATGAGTATCCAGCAGAGATATTCTTCTAAGTTCAATGGTTTTATTCAGCAATGAATTAAATATTTTGAATTAGATTAAAAACATGTGGCGCAAACTTTGAAACATCTTCTTTTCAGCATATTCATCTATATTTCTTTTAATACGATAGAGTATAATAAAAAGAATATCTATTGATAACTACGCGGTTAGTTAAAATTATTTGTATGTAGTAATAATATTTGTAATAAGAAAATACATAACCACAGACGCCTAATACAAATTTTCTTAAAATTGATACAAAATCTAAATTTCAATGAGAATAATTATTATAGTAGTTTAATAGTATAATATTACAAATTATATCTTTAAATTTCTGTCTCCTCTCTCAGATATACATACTTGCATCGAATGTTAACAAAGTTATAATATTAACATTAGATTTTGCAATAAAAAGGACTATATGATTGTATGAATTTATTTCAGATATTTTAAGCATTCTTTATATATATTTTATATATATATATATATATAAATATATATACTATTTCATTTCGAAACATCAGCAAATTATTTGGTAGTACTTATTTTTAGAATGTCTAAATCAGATGCCAACCCATTGATTCGGCGTCCGGGTATGTCAGACATTCTTATCATTCTGAAAATTTTGTTTTCAAAACTGTTTGTTTATATATGAAATAAGGTGTAAATTAATGTAGACAATAATATTTTCACTTGATGATGCAATGCAAGAATTATATAGCTTACATTGAATTCCGGAGTAGGTGGAGTATGTCCAATGCTATTTAGTAGATAATCATGTTTCTCTGACATTCTACATGTAATAATCGGCCAATCCTTGCTTATTTTGACACGACAACATTTTGAATATCTTGCAAAATCGCTTGATCTTCGTTCGGTCTACAAACATGCGAAGAATATTATTCTCCCGGCAGGAATTTCTATGAATGGAGCCATAACACAACATATTGGTTTAATAAGGTGTACCGTTAGAAACGTTGGACACAAAGACTTATGGCCGTATAAAGTTCTAAAGAGTGTATTATACCGCGGACTTCATTGTGATTTATCTGTGAGATATTTGTCTTACTTTTGATACAACATATCCGAAATGGCAAGCCAATGCTTGCGTGCGTCTATGACCCGAGCTATATATTGTTCCCAGAAATACGTTCCATGTTAATAATAATAACTCTTGCATTTTAATGAGATGATACATTCCATGCAGATTCATATTATTAATGCACACACATTATATATATATATATATATATATATATATATATACAACAAATTGGAATAGATTGCAACTAATTTGCAAAGGAACTAAGGGCGGAAAGAAATAAAATGCAGACGATCGGTCGCGCAGATAATTCTCAGAGAACTCAAAGCCCAGATATAGGAGACAGAAACGTGGGAGCATCATATTTAGAGTAGATTAATTATAAAATTGAAATGTAAACTAGCATAGGAAAGTCAGTAAAAATGCGGTGCTTTTATACGAGAGCATCTACTGGTATATTTATATATGATTAGAACTAGTAAAATGAATCATAACAAGAATGAGCTCAAAGAACGTGGTTTTGCAACCTCTGGTTCCGGGTTTGATTCCACCTTGACCTGCTTGATATCAATCAGTAGTGACATCAGATTTTTCTTACAATAGTAAATCTGAATATGATTTCAAGCAAAAGTAGCTCTTTGAGATACAACTGTAATATATATTACTGTAATATGATATCAGCAAGGTAATGTTCGATCATTAGATTTCCCTCTAAAACACTAGGTTAAATATATATCATAACAACTTATATTAGAACACACATTTTGATTACTGTTCAAATATTATATAAATGATGATGATAATAACAATAATGTTATTTAAATTGTATAGATCACATTCAGATTTTTACTTTTTACTCATTGAATTTCAAACTGTATTCTAAAATCTATTTAATAAAACTCACATTTTTAAGGATTAATTTTAAGGGGGTATTCTAGTGCAGAAATTCAAAAAAATCGATTTTTTTTATTTCGTATTTTCAAAGTATAACTATCTAGAAATATGTGTACGAGGAGGTTTTTGAAAACTAGCATCATTCCCAAATTCCAATTTTTACTATATTTAAAAAATTCGAGAAACTCAAAAAACAGTAAAAAGAGGCACTTTTTCGTCAAACAGTCGCCAATTTGTAATAAAAAAATTTTTTACTCATCGCTAGTTCGGGCGATTGCGACATCATTGTAGATTAATAATCTTTTTATTTCTTTTATTTCGGATGGCTAGGAGGGCTGAAAACATGTCAAGACTGAGGTGCCAATTTTTTGAGACCCCCCACTTCATCAGCTACCAGTTTCTTCACTTTTCAACTTTTTTTTAATATTTGTTTTGTATTTTAATAATATTAATAAACAAGTGGTAAAAAATGTATAGTAAAAACATTCTATGCTTTCTTTTACGACACTTTAAAAATGACCTAAAATTCATCGCTCTACACTAGAATACCACCTTAAGGGATGAACGACTATAACTTTATGATTAAAAAATTAGCTACAGATTCTGTTATTTTTTTAAAAAAAACTTGAATCCTTTAAAGTAGATAAAAGTTTGAAAAATAATTATTTGATAAAAAGCTAATACCTAAATTAAGCTAATCTGATAATAAAAACCAATATAAGTATTTTAGTATATTTGAACAAAATAAAAAAATCATACCTAAATTTAATGTTTTGTGCTTTATAGAAAGTCTAGTTATCGCAAGTATTCATAAATTAGGCCAAAGAACATCGATTTACCTACATGTAAATTTCAAATATCTCAATGATTTCACTTATTTATTTTATATTTAGTGCAAAATAAGAGAACAATTCAAAATCTATAATAATACTTACTCTTAAATTCTCATTCTGAACAAGGTCATCCATCATCTATTATTTACAAATCATTCCGTGCATAACTGTTTAAAGCGGAAACAAACGGCCTACATTGTATGTTTGAGATTTTTCAATTTCATTAAAATTGATGTGGAAGTAAAACCGATTTTAATTTTAAACTCTTCTCTTGTTATCATATATAATTATATCATAAATAGGAACACATACCATTACATTAGAACCTTGGATATCTAGCGTACTTAACCTAGCAAAGTAAAAAATTATAGTATATTAATATATTAGGTTGTCAAATATCTCCCTTCCGCTTTTTTGCTCTTGGTTTGTAATACAAAAAGGCGGAAGGGAGATATTTGACAACCTTATATTATAACTTACTCACTAAGAGGTTTTTTACTGAGTAAACTTTTTGAAAATATGTAACTACAATCTTATTACTAAATACCTTCTAAAGACAGATTCTAATTTATATGGTATTAAAAAATAGTTTTTCCTAATTTAAACTTAATTAATATCCATAAATTACACTATTTAACCAAATGTTACGAATTCCAATAAATTATTTACAGTATATTAGAACTATCGGCGACAGACTGTTACATCTTTTAGAAATTTAAAATTATTTTAGTAAAAATATTACTGTAGATGACATGAGATTTCAAGACAAAACATACGTATGATTATATGACAAATTGATTGTATAAAGGTAAGTCACTTGAAAAGAGAAATAAACAATGGTCATCATAAACTTCTAAAATTCTTCAATTTTGATTCAGAAAAACTGCAGAATTTTTACTCACTTCAACTCGTTAAGATGCAAAGTGTCAAAAAATCTGAAAAAACTATCAAGTACATCGCCAGTTTTTTTTGCTCTATATAGTTCATATGGGTTTAGTTTTATTGAAAAATATAGGATTTCTGCTAAATTTCCAGTAAAGAGAAAATATTTCATAACTGTATAAGTCAAGTTCATATCCACATCAAGTTTACAATCCGTTAATTACTTATATTAAAGAGGCACGTAAAAGAAAGTGTATAATATTTATGTTTATTCCACATTACACTGTGTAACCATTCCAGAAATGAGATACTTCTCAATACAGTAGCTTTGCAAATGATTAATTGCTGGTGGCAATTATATGTTACGTACAAAGTTGATACATGTAATAGATCATTCAAAACATCATCTGCTAATGTGATTAATTATAGATGTCCATCATATAGTGATTGGCATGTTATTTAGAATGCATAGAACCTAAGATGACTATTGATGGAGACTCTAATAGTATTTACTGTATTTTCAAACATAACGTCACGGAGGAAAGTTTTATTTTATCTGATATATGTTTAATTTATGCTTTGATTAAAATATAATTAGTACCTCAAGAATTCACTAATCGTGACAGCAATATTATCAGAAGGCAATTAATTAATTGTCCTTAGTATCTGAGATAAAGTTTGCAATTTAATACGAAACACTATTGGAAGGCAGCCTGATTTTCACTTATTTATATTTTTAATTCAAACCCGGAGGTGTAACTACTGCTTGACATCTAGAAATTCGTGACCAGCTTCAAACCTGGAACCACATGTAAGCTCATTGTATATGTAATGGCCGCAAATGAATAATTGATAAATTATTCTGTTTGCTTCATGATTGTCTTTGATATGTGGAGTTAATTATGAATGACAATGTTCATTATATGATTAAGGCGATACAAATAACTTTTGTTTTATGACATTAATTTAAGGCGCATGAGGAAGTGTCTGGAGCGCAAATGCTTCAAGATTTGAAAAATACTCAAAGGAATCTTATTGGCATTAATAGCCAGAGCTCTTAGTTTATGTACTATTAATTATATAATAATGATTTATTTTGTAAACGGTTCAATCAATTGTAATATCCAAAGCAATCATTGCTAACAGTTAATACCAGACATTGTTAGATTTAGAGCTAGTATATGGCGAACTAATGCTTAAAGTTTGAATTCGAAATTAATATAAAATATATTAAATTTGATGATAGTATTACAAGTTAAATATATGATATATATGATATACACATATGTATATATTCTTGAAATTTTTCAATTTTTTCACAATAGATTTGTATATTTGTTTTTTAATTATACATTTAATTATTGTCAAGATTTTGAGTGCCAAATTTTAAAATCTATTTTTATTGAAAAGATTCTTATTAATATTTCTTCTCCTTAAAAACTCAAATATCTGTATCAAATTTGTTTTAAAAAAACTATTTGTGTTTCTATTTATATAATTTACATTTTTTTTCCAATGTTTGCATTACCAAAAATTAATAAGTGCATATACTAAAAATAAAATATAAATAGATATATAGTAGGGCGGGGTACAAAGGTTCAATTTGACTGCAAGAAATTATATTGCATAAACAAGATGAACTATATACGAGTAAAGCTGTATAAAACAAACAGCTATCGTACTATGTTCAGTTAAACACCCAGTTAATTCCTAATTAATGAAATTTGTTTTTTTTAATATTTTTCTAAAATTAATCATCTTTTCTATTTTATGTCATACGCTAGGTAAACCAGAGGGCAAAGAGATCTTATTATCAATTTTAAAAGAATTTTACGAAATAATTGCTAGAATATTCACCCAACGCGAAATATAAATTTATAATTGGATAGTTAAAATCTTCTTTAAATTAATTTGAATATGTATTATCTATGATTCTATGGCTCCTTGACTACTATTTTAAATATAAATTAGAGGTACAAATGGTCGTTATCGGTGCATCTTGGGTGGGACGCGCAATCAATCTATATTTGTATTAAATTTAGCTTGGTTCCATTAGCCTCTATTTTGTTTTTATTTACATAACGTGACAGGCATTTAAATACTGATTAACCCTTAGACTTATGTGTGTGGTACGTTTTTAATATTACGGTCTTCGTTATTGATGGACGTACTACATGTCCTGTCAGCAATATGATTAGTTGAGAAAGGTCTAGGTGAAAAGATCAATGTGATTTTTATAATTAACCAGCTGCATATAGCATTGCTCCTTGAGGAAAATTGTCTATTTTTGATTATTTTTATTTTAACAGCAATCGGAACTTAAGAGGCTTGTAAGCTGTTATGCTAATTTGACTTAATATTAAAGTCGGTTCTAATACAGGTGGCAACCCAAACAGTTTCCCTATCTCGATAAATAATGTGATAAATTATTATTATAATTTCGGTAATAGGGCGAATATTTATTGATGCAGAAATGCCAGATCAGGGTTATTTTTACTTGAAAATATGTTTCAGCACTGCTTGAAAACAGGCTGCTCGAAGCGGGATCGAACCCGGAACCTCCGATTCAGGTACAGTCGTTCCAGGCGTTCTGATTTTTACCGAAAAATTCAAATAACATTAAATTTTTGATAATACAGAGCATTCACAATACATGCCGTTCAATTTTTTGTAAAATTATTTTTTGTTTTAGTTGATTAATTGTATCCTTTATATTCGTAAAGAAAATACAATGATGTATTGAGTCTCATCAATAAATTACATAAATATAAATAAAATTACTTCCATATAGTCGTAGGTAACATATAGTCGTAGATTTCATATGCTTTTTCAATTCAACTGATTTTCATAGTATATACTAGCAGTGGTATGTTCAGAAATAATAGGAATGATAGAAGCAAATTTCTTACTTCAAAAATATCACAAAAAAGTGTAGATATCATGCTGAGATGGTAATACAGAAGCGATCTCACAAACGATTAGATCTAAAGTAATAAACATATTTTTTATATGATGACATTCATTTCTTGCATATAATAAAATTAAAAGTTAAAGCACGAATACGACCAAATTGGCCTGTCAAATGAGATGTAACATGAGACGCTAATGTATTATAAAACACTTTCAGAAACATTAACCGGCACTTTTTTAATTTAATTACTTCTTTTTGCTAATTAAGATTTATTATCAGGTTATGTTATTTGCAGGATATTCGATATTTTAAAGCATCAATTTGATACATTAGCAAGCAGTATAAACACATGTTTATTTATTTGTAAATGTATATTAATAACTTATATTTAAGTGACTTGAAGCAAATGACCTTCAGTATCATTGATGATGATCAGTCTTTATTCAATTTGTGAAATCAATATATGCATATTTTTATAATTTTAATTATTAGATTTCAGATTTCAGCAAAATGAATTGGTTTTTAACTACTTTAACATAGAATCTGGCTTGCAAATTTCATGCTAGGTTATTTTAAAAAAAAAAAAAAATATGTTTACTTTTATTAACATTTGTTATTTTTATACTCTATTGTGTTATATTAATTTTCCAAATAAGTTTTTTACTTCTCATACAGTCCTGATATTAAATTGGTTTTCTAAGCCAGAGCTAAAGTCTAAATCCGAGTTGAATGAAAACATTATACTGTGTCTTCAATATTAATTCAGTCGAAAATAATGATAGAGTTATATGTATCGATTAAATATATATATATATATATATATATATATATATATATATTAAAGAGGCATCAGTCTTCAAATGATTAGTTTAGTAGGTACAATTTGCACATTAGTAATACATTATTTAGTACCTTTGAAATTTTCATCTCAGACTTCAATCTTAATAAATTAAATAAAAAATATTTTTGTTTTATGAAATTTAATACAATATATTATTCAGCAATTAAAAAATGTCTATTTGAACATAAAAAAATTATGAGTAATTTATAGTACTAATTAGCACTTTTCGAGTCAATCTTCAACATTAAATCACTATTTATATTAGGTGAATAATTTCAATATATCTAATACTTTGAAAATAATTTAAAGGATCACTAAAATTATATACCAACTTTGTGTATTATATATCATAACTTTGTAATTAAATGTTAAAAATTAAAGTTGCTTTTTGAATTAAACTTAAAATAGCCATAAAGTTTTTGATTTAAGCAAACTTCTTAATTTCTTATAGTATTATAGTCTTACTATAAGTTAAAGTTGAAGAATTATCATTATAATTACTAATATCAATAAAATTACAGATATTTTAAGTTTTTTTTAAGAGTTATCATTTCGAAATCTCATCAATTAGTTTATTTTTAACTCAAATTTTATTAGCGAAACAAATAGTTCAAAATTTTATTTAAGTAGCTAACTCTCAATTTCTGTAGATTTACATGTATTGGCTAGTACGTTAAACTTGCCTAAAAGCAAAATACTACTTACAATGAGTTTTAATATTTATTATAATCATATTACCAAGTAAATAAAATTAGCACACTACATATTCACTTTTTATTTTATAGCCTCAATCTGTTACTAAATTATAGTCAAAATCAGTTCTCAAGATATTTGTTCAACAATTTAATCGGAGTCGGCTGAACAACTAACCTAAATTAATAAAACTGTAAATTGTACATATATGAAAAAATTATAATTTCCGTATAATGCCTAAAACAAATATTTATAAAACAAATTCCGATGCTGCGAAAAAAAATCTAACATTAAATAACCATTAAAGTCATCTGCTTCTGGATTTTTATTACAGTCATTTGTAGCGTTCGCGGTGTTGATGATTTGCATTAGCGTGTATCACTGTATAAAATCGTGTGCGGATTCAAGATTAGTTCGTTATTACTTTTTAATTCGATGATTGAACTTTGGCCCAATGTTTGGATATAGAGTTAGATTCGTGACACATATCATAGTTGGAGAGCTTATTGCTAAAAAAATTAGATAACTCAATTGTTTGTTTGATCAGCAAAATAAGGCGTCACATCAATAAAAACTAATTGGTGTTAGTATTTTGCATCGAGGCAAGTTACATGAACTTCCCGATATGTGCAAATAATCGACTTAATTAATAAAAAATGAATTAATTTATGAGTGATTAAAAGTATTCCGAGTGGATTTATTACACATAATTGAAAACAAATGAACACGTTAACTCGGAGTATTTTCTAAAAGCAATTTTTCAAAAATCAATAATTTTTATGATTGAACCAGTTTTCGTGGGACGTTTAATTTTAATAAGTTCATTAAGACGAAGTACTCTATCATTATACCAAGTAAATCGTCTAATTTTAATTTTAACAAACATCAAAAGAACTACTCATTTTCTCAAACTTGAATCGTCGAGAGAACATAAAATTCCGATGCTGCTTTGATAAAAACATAAACTTCTCTTTCGGGAATTTAATTATATGTATATTTTATAAGTTACTACACCTTAACAATATAATATTAATTCAAAGGTCCAATTTGACTTTGAGCAATTATATTGGGAAAACTAAACCAATTATAACACAATAAGTAACTCTACATATCAAACAAACAACTATCTGACCATGTTCAGTAAAACTCGCAGCTAATTTTTTATTGTAAAAATTTGTTTTTTGGCTGTTTCGTAAGAATTTGTCACCTGGTTCTTTCTAAGACGGCCAGGGTTAAAACAGAACCTTTGTCTTATCTTAATTTTAAAGAAAAATTACAAAATAATATATACAACGAATGCAAAATTTAAGTTCTGTGGGTGCCTTTTTCACAAATATTTTTTTGTAAATAGTCTTGATCTGGTACTTCGTCAGAAATATTTTTCAAAAAAGTTAAAATATTAAGTATTCAATTTATCTCTTGTAAAATTGCATTATGTAAAATTTTTTACTCTTTTATTTACTATTTTTATTGTTTGCCAAGATAAAGGTTCAGTTGGTCATTTTTACCTCAGCCAGCTGTGAGCTTTTAAAGAGGTTATATAAAAAACTGCTGAATCTAATTTAAAATTAACTATAAAACTGATAAAAGACTAAAGTATGCTCAGGAAATATATTAAGGTCTTGTAAACTAAGCAATAGGTTCACAATAAAAAAAAATAATAAAAATACGTATGCTATTAATTTTCAAACATTATCATTTTGCCCGCAATAACAACTTTGAAAGAATGTAAGTGATTGCTAGTTATACAACTTTTGCCCTCTACTTACAAATATTGTTGTTAAAAAGTTCTAACTTTACTGGTTTTTGAGATATTAGGGGTCGATCTTTTTACCCGCGGACATTTATGCTCTGCAGTACCTTTGTGTTGCAATTTTTTTGTGACAAGGGTCAGAACACATCTTTTTAGATTTAATATTGTAATCACTAATGCTGTGCGAAAAGTCTTGATGTTAACAATGTATATTACGTCGGTATGGATAATAGTAAGCAAACCATAGATTTATACTGATCTAACTTGTAAGTGAGCCAAAACCTTAGAACTTTCGCTATAAATAAATCTCTTACCTCAACCCAATTACTTCAAACTATTCTTATTAATAAAATATTGCTAATACTAGATCTGGTATAGATATAGATAAATATGACAAACTTAAAATGCTCATCGTATAAATTAATAGTCATAAAGATTTAGTTTACGTTCATGTATTAATCAGTAGTATAGATTGAATTATTATATTTAGTAATTGCTTTAATCCATTATACAATGCGCCATATTTAGAAATATATCTTTGACACTTAAAATGATGGTGTTAAATAAAAACCTTTTTATCTAGCAATTTAAGACACACATCATTGCTGTTTTAAGTACTTGTTAGCTATTAAAATATATCATTATGATATCACTCACAATTATATTTTATAAGAGGTTTCATTTAGAAATAATAAACGTAAATAACTAAGTGCTATATGTAATTACAATAAATATTTGAAATCTTCATAAGAAGAAAATAAACAATGAACTGCTTACTCGCTGCATCAAAACTGCTCTTATATGATGTCTCTTCCCTATATTTTATTAAAAGTAAAACGTGTTAAAAGTATTTTCAGAGCCTTTCTTAATATAAATTTATTTGTTCTGAACAGTTACGCCGATATCTGATAACGGTTGACTACCGCATCAGCTTGTGATTTTTTATTTGGCAGTGATTATTAAATTTTTTTGGTGATTATGATGAGAGTTATTAAGTCATCTAAAATTGTTTATTAATATCGATGGTACTGAGTTTGATTTGATAAATGTTTTCGGATATGGATAGAGTCCTAGAATTTTACGACAAAGCTATCATTATTTAGGTTTTATACATTTTTTTTAAATAAATACAAAACTGTTATTGATGTCAAAACCAAGAAATAATGTCGAGAGATCTGTAATTATTAAAAAACTTAATAAATCAGAGAGATCGAAAAGTTCGAATTGATTTTTTGGTACTTATTTTGTTTTTCTCATTATTCAAAAAGGAACCCAATTAATTTGCTAAATTATGTTGAATGATAACGTTTTTGAATAAACGTCAAAAATAATACAGAGCAGTATTTTTAAATAATTCAATTTATAGATTACTAATTTATAATTGTTTGAATCCTGAATTTATCCAAAAATAGTATAATCCTTTAGTCTAAATTTGAAATTACTGTTTGATATATTTTTAAGTGAACCTGAATTCATGTATTTTAAATTGAAACAAATGAGCCAACTGCATCTTTTCGAAGATAAATAAATTTATAAGCAGCTGCAGTATTCATCAATACCACAAACAATTAATGGCTTATTCTATTTTGAATACGTTCTCAATAACAATTTAAATTCCATAGCTCTCCACCGTGTGTAAATGTATTTTGATCAGACCTAATTAGAAGTACCGTAACATTTCAATAATCATATTTGTAATTAAGGGCATCGCGTGCAACTTCCATTGAACAATACTAGCGAAAGATTACTAAATTATCTACAAAACTGAAATTATAAAAAATACGTGTAAATAACAGTATAATGTAGGTTTTAAATTCTGAATTCGGCTGTTAATCTTGTCTAACATCTTACGGGTACAATACACACCATGTACTTGCGAACAATGTATTATAAAATAATACAATAATGATCGGAGCATAATATAGTAACACTAATACAGGTACGTTGAAATCCTCATTAAATCGGGTATTAACCCACTATCTTTTATGTGTAGAGACTGGTCTGGCTAATTTTCATTATTTCTTCGCCATAGAGCCATAGAGCTCAAGTACGTAACCTGGTATGCGGACAATAGGCCGCGTGCTATACACGAGCGTTTAGTTTACATGAAAAACAGAGGTGCACTTAATCATATCGAAGAAAATTTTCCAATCGTACCTATGAAAAAACAATATTTTCAAAACAACCTAATTGGTGTTTATTTCAGAAAAGTTGCGTTTAAATCACAATCAAATTTCGAGAAATTGCTCTAATTTAAAAAATGCTTGAAGATAACTTTTGCCATTTGTAAATATGATGTTAAATCATTACTAATGTGATATCTTGATCACATAATGTCGATAATAATTAATAGTAAAAATGCAATAACGCAATAAATAATTAACATATATAACAATATTTAAAATTAAGTAGTTATTAACCACGCAGATACGTGGTTGGTCGATGTTCATCCAAATATAAAATTTTAACAACGTGAATTATAAGGATTGGACATTTGCTACATAAATTTTTATAATCGACTAATAGAATTGACTATTATTGTTAAAATCTAATAACATAATGGCAATGATAGAAAATGACTAATTTTAATACCGTAATAGATTTTCAATAAATATATCCACAATATTTAAAAATGCCAAAAGATTAATTACGGGGAAACGGGTTGGCCAATATTCATTCAAAATTACAGTTTCGAAAAACTCGTTAAGTTAATTATCAATTATAAATATACAGTTTGCCAATTATTATATAATTGTATTCAAGGCTAATATAATTAAAGAGTTAAAACAACGCTGATGTAGTAATACCCTGAAAATATAATATATAATATTTTTATTATTATTATCATTATTTTTTTGGTTTATTGTTCATAGCAAACTATAGACAGTACATTCAGCTATATATTATTACATTATTAAAAATTTATTTACGAATTTTGGCCGGTTGGTCATTCAGTTCTGGGTTACTATTTTTATAAATACATTTTACAAAATTTATTCAATATGAAGGAAATTACTTGACATATATTTATAACAAATAAAATAATGAAAAAAGCACTATGTAGAACCTTTACCATTATAATTTCAATATTATTTCCAATATTAATTCAAGACTGATAGACTGAAAAAATAAATATGAAATTGTTGTTGTATTTCTATTCAAAATCGATAAGTATTTCTGCACATTTCTAAATTTTGATTTAATGATCATAAGTTGAGTGAATAAACTGGAAACACGTAAGTTTTCTTGCTTAATGCACTGTTGAAATCTTTTCGCGACACATGGGAGCCTTTTACCTCCTTATTTGCATCAAGAAAGAGATAATTAGAAGATTTGGTATTTTTCAGTTTTTAATTATATATGTATTATTTAACAATATTAATCATGGAGTATTGCAATAAAATTGTTTAATATAATCGTTTAATATTTAAAATTATGATACAATAAAAATTGATTTACTTGTCATTGTAAATAAAGTAGTAATATTATATATGAGTGTGAATTTTAATTTGTTTAAACTTAAATTAATTTTATTAATTTTTACTTTAGGTTATAATAATTAGATCATCTATGACAAGCTTAAAAATATTCATTAACTTTTTATACGCAATAAAACTAAATAATCGTTATATACATATTAATCTTTAGTCCAATTTTATTTTCAAACAAAAATCAATTGTATTGTTGAAGACTCTAATTATAGAAACAATACTAATTAAACAAAAAAGAGCAAGATATCTAATTAATTCAATAGGAATTATAGGTAAATATTTTTTTTTAATACCATAAAGGGAAAATTGATTAAAACCTTAAGTGAGGAATGCTTTGTTCAGTTATAAATGCCTATTTTTTATTTGTAATTTATTTTAGGTTTAATTATAATTAATAAAGCTATATATTTATAAAAATTTCAACAAAAAATGCATATTATTGGATAAATTTGAACTTATAATATAAAAGATTTTCAGAACCTATTTCTATATGTCAAACATAGAATAGAAATATAAATATAGAAGACACTCTATTTGTGCTTAATGTAATAATTTGTGATAGTGATGACTTATTATTATATTATTGATGTAGTAATGCCGAGCAAGAGCGATTTTTACTAGAAAACATATTGCTATCAATATTTCCATGTAAAAACCGGTGTCATTTCTGCTTGACATCAGGCTGCTTGAAGCGAGTATTGAACCCGTGATCTATCACTTACCTACCTACATATTAACACCTTAACTTACAAAGTCATGCATTGCCCGCGTACGATGGCTAGGCCAAACGTAATTTTTTTTTTTTTTGCAATATTTAAGAATATTTGTCAAACACACATGTCCAGACAATCCAGAGTATGGAGATGGCTACCTATGTGCTCAATACTGGTTATTTTAAAATGTCCGGTACTAGGTGCCACTTTGTAAAATCATATTTCTTGTTACCAAAGTTTGATTGATAGTATTAATTATTTTTTAGCAAAGGTTGCGTTTTTTTAATTTAGTTTGGTTTCTAATTTTGTTATCTAACATAAGTCATAAATAACCAGCGTACGATAATCGGGCGCAAATATTGCACATTACGGGCATGGCCCGGTACAATAATCGCAAGTATTACAAAATATTTATTTTTACAAAACTTTTTTTTTGTATTTATTTAAACAGCGATCAGAACTTATGGGTTCTATGAGCTGTTGTGATGAATCTCTTACAAACTACGTTTGTTTTATTATAGATGGCAACCCAAAGAGTTACATCTCTATGCGGTGAATTTTATTATTACAATTATTGTAATAGTGATGACTTTTAATTGGTGCAGCAATGCCGTATCAGGGCTGTTTCCACTTGGAAGCATATTGCTATCTATATTTCCAAGTGAAAACCGTTGTCACTACTGCTTGACAACAGGCAGAAGTGGATTCGAACCCGGGACCCCTGATCCAAGTTCAGTCGTGTGGGCAAATAGTCAAGAACGCTGCGCAAGCTTATATTTACAACTTTAGACAAACATTTTCCAATCTAAATCGATAGTTAATAAGGGGTAGAAGAAATACAAAAACTTCATATAAAATATTTTTTTCTAAAATTTCAAAAAATTTAAATTATCCGAAACAAAATTATTATCGTTAAGGCATATTAGTTAATGTTAAGTCAAGTTTCAGAAGCCAAAATTTTTATCCCGCGATGTCCATTACTATGTACCAGCGCCGCCGCTTCGAACAGAGTCGGAAGTATAATCCTTCGCACTTGTTTGTGGGTCGAGTTCGCGCCGCTCGATCCGCGCTGACACGGTTCGCCTATATGGTCGTCGGTGTATTGTCGACTCTGACCTTGTGCCCGCGATGACCCGCGTCGCCGCGCACGCATATTCTTGATTCACAAACGGCGCCGTAAGAAGATGTAGGTCGCCGACGGATACATATAAGAATTGAGATTAAAGTACTCACGTGTAGTGAAAAGGACTATTGCATTAGTATTAATATCGCATTTTACAAAAGGCGTTATTGCTGTACACCCGCAGGGCACAAGTTAATTTATTATGGTGGTAAAACGCGATGAGGTATTTGTTTAGAAAAATATATAGTCAGTTGATGTTTATAGTGATGTAAGTTAGATTAACAGTATTTTGAGATACTAAATAGTGCCGTGTAAGGCATTGTGCCTAGCATCACATTGAGTTTGAACTAAGCTATATTAAAAATATTTGACGACCAAAAATTACAAACTCGCAATTCTTAATCAAAATTTTGAAAATTTGCAAAGATATAAAAAATATATCGTATGAAGTTTTAAATATCACCATAGGACTAATTGTATCTTACTCTTAATTATTCATCAAATTTTGAACTCTAATATTTCAAAGAAACATATTATGATATTGAGTCCAATTTGCTAAGTTCAATTTTATTTTTGTTCAATTTTATTGTGAAAACCGAAATTAAATTATTATTAAATAATTATATCTTAAATTCCGAAATAAATAACACATCTCAAACAAAAAACTATCCGCTATGTTCACTAAAACTCACAAGATAATTCTAAAAAATAATAATATAAAAGTAGTTGGTATTGGTATTTCGCCTTGAGGCAAGTTACATGAACTTACCGATATATGTAAATAATCGACTTAATCAATAAAAACTAAATTAACTTATGAGAGATTAAAAGTATTCCAAGTGGATTTTATTAAACATTATTGAAAATGAACGAACACGTTAACTCGGAGTATTCTCTAAAAGCAAATGTTCACAAATCGACATTTTTTATAATTGAACCAGTTTCCGTAGGACTTTGATGGCCTAGTATTTTCATTAGGACCAATTACTCTATCGTTATACCAAGTGAATCGTATAGTTTTAATTTTAACAAACGTCAAAAAAACTACCCATTTTCTCAAACTTTGATGAATTTTTAAAATTAAACTACTTGTCGTAAGACCGTAATATTTCAGTAAGTTCTATGAGACCATGTTATATATCGCCAAAAAAAGTTCCATAAAAATCGGCTTAATTTTTTTTCAACAGTTAATTACAAGAAAACGGCTCGGTAGATTTTCACTTAAAACTAATCAGTATCATTCCCAACTAATATCTTTCGAACGGTTTTTGATTTTTTAAAATCGATTTGGTAGTTTTAGCTTGAATGTGGACGAAAAGTTTACCACTTTTTTCCAAATTACAATGAAACGGCTGAGCCGATCGTCGCACAAAACTGAGAAACGATAATCCTCATCGAGATATATCAAATGACTTTTAAATTTTTGAAATCGGTTCAGTCGTTTTTGAGAAAACGTCGATGAAAGGTCTAATTTTGACAAATGCCAAAAAAACGGTATTAATTTGGCAAATTTTGAAGAATTTTCAAAATTAAACGGCTTGTCGTAGGGCCGTAATATTTTAGTATGATCTATAAGACTATTTTTCACTTTTCTTCGATTTACAAAGAAAAGGCTTGGATGATCGTCGCGCAAAAACGCTAGTCCTTAACGAGATACATCGAATGGCTTTTAAATTTTTGAAATCGGCCAATCCGTTTTCGAGAAAACGTCGATTTACGGCAAAAAATCTGTTCACATACACACACACATACTTTAACCAAATTTTGTCTCATTCGGTTCAGAATGGCTTGAAACGTCAAGAAAATATAAAATTAGCGAGTCGGATTTTTTGATGAAAACATAAACTTCTCCTTCGGGAAGTTAATAACGCTGGTAATATTAAAGCCCGTTGTATTTAAAATATTTATTTGAGTCCTTTACACAAACACACATCTTAATTCGTTAATGAATTCTAAGATTATCTAAACTGATTAATGATCTATATAATATAATTAACCTCATTGTAATATTATTCAAGAATTCTTTAGCTCTTATTGACTAACAATAAATCTATTAATCCCTAAGAGCAATTTGTTTTCGCACTTTCCTTTCAACATTCTTAGATTTCACCTAATGCGTTAATATCTTCAGTACTTTACATTTGATATATCAGCTGATAAGCGTTCAATTATATTGTGCTAAACATTCCATCTACAACTTAAGTAGTCTATTCAATTGAGATCTCCTTTTGCACAATTCAATATAGCATGTCAAAACTAATGTATCATTTATAACGTTAATATCAGTAATATTTTTTTTTTT
>NW_020539725.1:33005267-33032120 GCF_003426905.1 Ctenocephalides felis | reverse complement strand
AAATAATGCAGTGAACCTTATATATGAAATAAGAACAAATCTTTGTGTATAATAATTTTCACAAAATTATATCTTACATTCTTTTATTATTTTCTTTTCGAAAATTAATTATACATTAGGTAGTTTGATTAGCATACTAGTACTTTTACATAATTATAAAATCATAATTATGCAAAAGTTATAATATAATACTAAATATTTTTTAGCTGGTTGTATACTATTGAGCTCATTTACGAACAAACATTATCGTATACAGAATATAGAATACAAAATAGCATTATTTTGAGACATTATATACCTAGAAAGTCCTAAAACTGGCTGTGAACGAGAAAAAGACCACTTCTTTCGACCCAAATCTTTGTATTAGTAAAAAATCTCAGGCAAATATCTGCACATGGTAACATATTAGGTACCAGTTTAGGAAAGTCGGATAAGACAAATCCTGTGAAAAAACTCCACTCGGATTCACTCCGAGGGAGGAATTGTACCGGAGTGATAACTCCGGAGTGAGTTACCCATCTCTAATTGAAACCATTGATCATATTCAACTTCTTAAATTTCTTACTTAACGAGCCTTACCAGCAACTTGTCATAATGCAAAATTCTGTCTGTATCCTACATAAACCGATACACGATCATTGCGAAGAGTCATGCATGCTATCGAAATAATTGTGCGTGCACAATCGAATAGATAATGCAATTTAATGAGTGTATATTTTATTGCATAATACTTATTCAATTTCTTGACGACAGGACAAATTGACGAGAATCGCAAGAAAATGACGGTGTCTTATAATAATGATTTATTGAATGGCCGTGTACGTCTGCACGTCACATTGTTTGACGTCCAATTGCTGATCGCCTTCGAGTGACGATCCATCAAAGGCTATTGCCTTAACCGACGATTTGGTTCCATGATCTCTCGGAACAAAAGGTTTTATAAATGTAGTGGTCGTTCACCAAAAATATTAAATGAATTGGTGTTGTAGACGGAAGTCCCCAAGTGCCGGACACCTTATTTATAAATGAATCAAAAAATATTTTACGAAATGTTTATTAAATTATGACTTATCTTTGATAACAAAGCAAAAACTAAACTAAATTACTAGAAACGCAGTCTTTGCTAAAACATAATTAATACTATCATTCAAAATTTACTTAAATAATATGTGTTAAATAGAATGTTCTGCGTTAGGTGCCGTCCGGCGTTACGAGACTTCCCCCAACATCTTATTTGTTAGACACTTTTAACATACTGTGAAGCAAGTTATTAAAATCAGAAAAAAGTAAATACATTTTTTTAGTATAATAAATGATTAAGATCACTGATCTTTCCCAAAAAGCGTCAGAAGTTAATAGGCGCTGAGATTTATTTAAATATTTCTTTTTCGTAGTAAAAAATCACTGCTTCAAACACATTGGCAATTTTGCACTAGTTATCATTAGTCTACTGAAGGTTCATGGAAACACAGCCCTATCCTTTTGTTTACAACAAACAGTATTCGTAAAGACTTATGTCGTATAAACTTCTATGGCTATTTTTAGATCATCAATATCTCTAGTTATTTACTGTTTAGTACACGATCAATCAATCACATTATACGATGATGGCCTATTGGCTTAATGCTTACAAATTAAAGCTTATTGAATTATTGAACTGTAATCCTGCATATATTCATGTAAATGCATTTTAAAAAGACTGAATGCAATATTATAAACTTCATAAAAAACTATGATGAACTTCACTATAATATAAATTATTTTAAGAAAGTTAAAACAATTGTTATTATTTATTGATAAATTTTTATTTTTATTTCGCAAATGTTTAATGACGGTACGGGATATTCCAGCAAATAACCCTAAAGCACAATATCATCTACCACTAGTTTACTAATCATTTTCTTGATTATTGAAAATATCTCAGAAAATAAACTCAAATCTATTTATAATAAATAAATTTAATTTATTTGGCCGTGATTTATAATTTTGAGCAAATAAAAAAAATTTCTAAGTAAGTTTGTTAACATTGTCAGATTGTCACATTACAAGTTAATTAACATAATAGTTAGATATAATACAATAAGAAACTGTTTCCCATGTTTTCAAAGTTACAATGTATTATATTTTACTTTTTATTTATTTCTATATTTGTGGATTCAAATCGAATTTAAACCGTTTTTAATAACAGGAAAATAACAGGAATCTTATAAACTTTTTTTTTAATTTTAAATTTCATCATCAATAAGATTAATTTTGTAATTAAGCATTATTTTGATCATACTGATTTTATTGTTTATTTGTATTCAAGTATACTATTCAAAAATATTTGGAATGATAGATATGTGAAATCTTTTATTTATATAAATTTTCGGATTAATTATGAGTATCCAGCAGAGATATTCTTCTAAATTCAATGGTTTTATTCAGCAATGAATTAAATATTTTGAATTAGATTAAAAACATGTGGCGCAAACTTTGAAACATCTTCTTTTCAGCATATTCATCTATATTTCTTTTAATACGATAGAGTATAATAAAAGGTATATCTATTGATAACTACGCGGTTAGTTAAAATTATTTGTATGTAGTAATAATATTTGTAATAAGAAAATACATAACCACAAACGCCTAATACAAATTTTCTTAAAATTGATACAAAATCTAAATTTCAATGAGAATAATTATTATAGTAGTTTAATAGTATAATATTACAAATTATATCTTTAAATTTTTGTCTCCTCTCTCAGATATACATACTTGCATCGAATGTTAACAAAGTTATAATATTAACATTAGATTTTGCAATAAAAAGGACTATATGATTGTATGAATTTATTTCAGATATTTTAAGCATTATTTATATATATATTTTATATATATATATATATATATATATATATTTGCACTATTTCATTTCGAAACATCAGCAAATTATTTGGTAGTACTTATTTTTAGAATGTCTAAATCAGATGCCAACCCATTGATTCGGCGTCCGGGTATGTCAGACATTCTTATCATTCTGAAAATTTCGTTTTCAAAACTGTCTGTTTATATATGAAAGAAGGTGTAAATTAATGTAGACAATAATATTTTCACTTGATGATGAAATGCAAGAATTATATAGCTTACATTTAATTCCGGAGTAGGTGGAGTATGTCCAATGCTATTTAGTAGATAATCATGTTTCTCTGACATTCTACATGTAATAATCGGCCAATCCTTGCTTATTTTGACACGACAACATTTTGAATATCTTGCAAAATCGCTTCATCTTCGTTCGGTCTACAAACATGCGAAGAATATTATTCTCCCGGCAGGAATTTCTATGAATGGAGCCATAACACAACATATTGGTTTAATAAGGTGTACCGTTAGAAACGTTGGACACAAAGACTTATGGCCGTATAAAGTTCTAAAGAGTGTATTATACCGCGGACTTCATTGTGATTTATCTGTGAGATATTTGTCTTACTTTTGATACAACATATCCGAAATGGCAAGCCAATGCTTGCGTGCGTCTATGACCCGAGCTATATATTGTTCCCAGAAATACGTTCCATGTTAATAATAATAACTCTTGCATTTTAATGAGATGATACATTCCATGCAGATTCATATTATTAATGCACACACACATATATATATATATATATATATATATATATATATACAACAAAAATTGGAATAGATTGCAACTAATTTGCAAAGGAACTAAGGGCGGAAAGAAATAAAATGCAGACGATCAGTCGCGCAGATAATTCTCAGAGAACTCGAAGCCCAGATATAGGAGACAGAAACGTGGGAGCATCATATTTAGAGTAGATTAATTATAAAATTGAAATGTAAACTAGCATAGGAAAGTCGGTAAAAATGCGGTGCTTTTATACGAGAGCATCTACTGGTATACTTATATTATTACAGAACTTGTTGAGCGCTAATCATAATAGTAATCATAATAACAAGAATGAGCCTAAAAAACGTGGTTTTGCGACCACTGGTTCTGGGTTTGATCTCACTTTGACTTGCTTGATATCAATCAGTAGATATATCAGATTTTTACTTAAAATTCTGAATCTAAATATGATTCCAAGAGAAAATAGCTTTTCGAGATACTACTGCAATATATATTAGTGCAATATGATATCATCAGTAAGGTAATGTTCTATCATTAGACTGCCCTCTAGAAACACTAGGTTCAAGAATATATATCACAACACCTTATATTAGAACACACAGTTTTAATTACTGTTTAAATATTACATAAATGATGATAATAATAACAACAATAATGATATTAGCATAGCATAGTTTTTAGAGTAGATTAATTATAAAATTGAATTTCAAACTAGCATAGGAAAGTTGGTAAAAATGTGGTGTTTCCATACGAGAGCATTTACTGGTATATTTATAATATTACAGAACTTGTTGAGCGCTAATCATAATAACAAGAATGAGCTTAAAAATCGTGGTTTTGCGACCACTGGTTCCGGGTTCGATCCCACCTTAACCTGCTTGATACCAATCAGTAGTGACATCAGATTTTTACTTGAAATTATAAATCTGAATATGATTTCAAGCAAAAATATCTCTTCTATACTACTGTAATATATATTAGTGCGATATGATATCGGTAAGGAAATGTTCGATCATTGGACTGCCCTCTAAAAGCACTATGTTAAATATATATCATTACAGCTTATATTAGAACACTTAATATCGATTACTATTATAAATATTATATAAATGATGATAATATTAACAACAATAGTGTTATTAACTTCCCGTAGGGTAAGTTATTCTAATGGGCCAACAAACGAAATTGAAAATTTTTACATTTCTCGACGTTTTGAAGGTTTCTGAATATTTTGGCATACCTCAGAAAAAATGGATGTGTGTGTGTATGTATGTATGGATACAAATTTCCAGTCACGTTTGCGGGCGCACGGATCAACCGATTTGAATTGTTCAAAAAACATTCGATTCCTATTGATAGGGAGAAGAGCTGATTAGTTTTTGGCAAAAGTAGGTCCAGCCGTTTCGGAGATATGGAGCAAAGAGTGCAGAAACTAGAAATCGACTTTTTGAGAGAACGGAGTATCCTATCGGACTTTTTGAGAGAACTTTTGGATAGTAAAAACATTCATTGCTTTCTTTTACGACACTTTAAAAATGACCTAATATTCATCGCTATATTCACTATAACTTTATGATTAAAAAATTAGCTACAGATTCTGTTTTTTTTTTAAAAAAAACTTGAATCCTTGAAAGTAGATAAAAGTTTGAAAAATAATTACTGGATAAAAAGCTAATACCTAAATTAAGCTAATCTGAGAATGAAAAGCAATACAAGTATTTTAGTATATTTGAACAAAATAAAAAATCATACCTAAATTTAATATTTTGTGCTTTATAGAAAGTCTAGTTATCACAAGTATTCATAAATTAGGCCAAAGAACATCGATTTACCTACAAGTAAGTTTCAAATATCTCAATGATTTCACTTATTTATTTTATATTTAGTGCAAAATAAAAGAACAATTCAAAATCTATAATAATACTTACTCTTAAATTCTCATTCTGAACAAGGTCATCCATCATCTATTATTTACAAATCATTCCGTGCATAACTGTTTAAAGCGGAAACAAACGGCCTACATTGTATATTTGAGATTTTTCAATTTCATTAAAATTGATGTGGAAGTAAAACCGATTTTAATTTTAAACTCTTCTCTTGTTATCATATATAATTATATCATAAATAGGAACACATACCATTACATTAGAACCTTAGATATCTAGCGTACTTAACCTAGCAAAGTAAAAAATTATAGTATATTAATATATTATAACTTACTCACTAAGAGGTTTTTTACTGAGTAAACTTCTTAAAAATATGTAACTACAATCTTATTACTAAATACCTTCTAAAGACAGATTCTAATTTATATGGTATTATAAAATAGTTTTTCCTAATTTAAACTTGATTAATATCAATAAATTACACTATTTAACCAAATGTTACGAATTCCAATAAATTATTTAGAGTATATTAGAATTATCGGCGACAGACTGTTACATCTTTTAGAAATTTAAAATTATTTTAGTAAAAATATTACTGTAGATGACATGAGATTTTAAGACAAAACATACGTATGATTATATGACAAATTGATTGTATAAAGGTAGCCATTGAAGAAATATTTTAAAGTAACATAACTTGAATGGAGGAATAAACAATTGTAAAGTAACTTGAAAGGAAAAATGAAGAATTGTAAAGTGAAGTAAAGTTACTTGAAAAGAGAAATAAACAATGGTCATCATAAACTTCTAAAATTCTTCAATTTTGATCCAGAAAAACTGCAAAATTTTTACTCACTTCAACTCGTTAAGGTGCAAAGTGTCAAAAAATCTGAAAAAACTATCAAGTACATCGCCAGTTTTTTTTGCTCGTATAGTTCATATGGGTTTAGTTTTATTGAAAAATATAGGATTTCTGCTGAATTTCCAGTAAAGAGAAAATATTTCATAACTGTATAAGTCAAGTTCATATCCACATCAAGTTTACAATCCGTTAATCACTTATATTAAAGAGGCACGTAAAAGAAAGTGTATAATATTTATGTTTATTCCACATTACACTGTGTAACCATTCCAGAAATGAGATACTTCTCAATACAGTAGCTTTGCAAATGATTAATTGCTGGTGGCAATTATATGTTACGTACAAAGTTGATACATGTAATAGATCATTCAAAACATCATCTGCTAATGTGATTAATTATATATGTCCATCATATAGTGATTGGCATGTTATTTAGAATGCATAGAACCTAAGATGACTATTGATGGAGACTCTAATAGTATTTACTGTATTTTCAAACATAACGTCATGGAGTAAAGTTTTATTTTATCTGATATATGTTTAATTTATGCTTTGATTATAATAAAATTAGTACTTCAAGAATTCACTAATCGTGACAGCAAGATTATCAGAAGGCAATTAATTAATTGTCCTTAGTATCTGAGATAAAGTTTGCAATTTAATGCGAAACACTAATAGAAGCCAATCTGATTTTCACTTATTTATATTTTTAATTCAAACCCGGAGGTGTAACTACTGCTTGACATCTGGCAATTCGTGAGAGGTTTCAAACCTAGAATCACGTTAAGCTCATTGTATATGTAATGGGTGCAAATAAATAAATGATACATTATTCTTTTTGCTGCATGATTGTCTTTGATATGTGGAGTTAATTATGAATGACAATGTTCATTATATGATTAAGGCGATACAAATAACTTTTGTTTTATGACATTAATTTAAGGCGCATGAGGAAGTGTCTGGAGCGCAAATGCTTCAAGATTTGAAAAATACTCAAAGGAATCTTATTGGCATTAATAGCCAGAGCTCTTAGTTTATGTACTATTAATTATATAATAATGATTTATTTTGTAAACGGTTCAATCAATTGTAATATCCGAAGCAATCATTGCTAACAGTTAATACCAGACATTGTTAGATTTAGAGCTGGTATGTGGCGAACTAATACTTAAAGCTTGAATTCGAAATTAATATAGAATATAATAAATTTGATGATAGTATTACACGTTAAATATATGATATATATGGTATACACATATGTATATATCAAATTTTGTTGAAAATATAGGAAACAAAGCTTCTTTGTTACCATCAATAATTTTATGAGGAACTATTATGAACAATACTAAAATGTTTTTGTACGATATTTGGAAGTGTTTTAAGTAGTTTAAAATCTATGTTTATTAAAACATTATATTGATACTTATTTATATAGTCCTTTTCTTGAAAATGAGAACAACTGTAGAGGATTTCTTTTAAAGAGTTTTTGTGTTTCTATTCATATAATTTACTATTTCACAATAGATTTGTATATTTGTTTCTTTATTATACATTTAATTATTGTCAAGATTTTGAGTGCCAAATTTTAAAATCTATTTTTATTGAAAAGATTCTTATTAATATTTCTTCTCCTTAAAAACTCAAATATCTGTAACGAATTTGTTTTAAAAAAACTATTTGTGTTTCTATTTATATAATTTACAATTTTTTTCCAATGTTTGCATTACTAAAAAATTAATAAGTGCATATACTAAAAATAAAATATAAATAGATATAGAGTAGGGCGGGGTACAAAGGTTCAATTTGACTGCAAGAAATTATATTGCATAAACAAAATGAACTATATAAAGCTGTATAAAACAAACAGCTATCGTACTATGTTCAGTTAAACACCCAGTTAATTCCTGAATGAAATTTGTTTTTTTTTAATATTTTTCTAAAATTAAACAACTTTTCTATTTTATGTCATACGCTAGGTAAACCAGGGGGCAAAGAGATCTTATTATCAATTTTAAGGGAATTTTACGAAATAATTGCTAGAATATTCACCCAACGCGAAATATAAATTTATAATTATATAGTTAAAATCTTCTTTAAATTAATTTGAATATGTATTAGCTATGATTCTATGGCTCCTTGACTACTATTTTAAATATAAATTAGAGGTACAAATGGTCGTTATCGGTGCATCTTGGGTGGGGCGCGCGATCAATCTATATTTGTATTAAATTTAGCTTGGTTCCATTAGCCTCTATTTTGTTTTTATTTACATAACGTGACAGGCATTTAAATACTGATTAACCCTCAGACTTATGTGTGTGGTACGTTTTTAATATTACGGTCTTCGTTATTGATGGACGTACTACATGTCCTGTCAGCAATATGATTAGTTGAGAAAGGTCTAGGAGAAAAGATCAATGTGGTTTTTATAATTAACCAGCTGCATATAGCATTGCACCTTGAGGAAAATTGTCTATTTTTGATTATTTTTATTTTAACAGCAATCGGAACTTAAGAGGCTTGTAAGCTGTTATGCTAATTTGACTTAATATTAAAGTCGCATCTAACACAGGTGGCAACCCAAACAGTTTCCCTATCTCGATAAATAATGTGATAAATTATTATTATAATTTTGGTAATAGGGCGAATATTTATTGATGCAGCAATGCCAGATCAGGGTTATTTTTACTTGAAAATATGTTTCACCACTGCTTGAAAACAGGCTGCTCGAAGCGGGATCGAACCCGGAACCTCCGATTCAGGTACAGTCGTTCCAGGCGTTCTGATTTTTACCGAAAAATTCAAATAACATTAAATTTTTGATAATACAGAGCATTCACAATATATGCCGTTCAAATTTTTGTAAAATTATATTTTGTTTTTATTGATTAATTGTATCCTTTATATTCGTAAAGAAAATACAATGATGTATTGAGTCTCATCAATAAATTACATAAATATAAATAAAATTACTTCCATATAGTCGTAGGTAACATATAGTCGTAGATTTCATATGCTTTTTCAATTCAACTGATTTTCATAGTATATACTAGCAGTGGTATGTTCAGAAATAATAGGAATGATAGAAGCAAATTTCTTACTTCAAAAATATCACAAAAAAGTGTAGATATCATGCTGAGATGGTAATACAGAAGCGATCTCACAAACGATTAGATCTAAAGTAATAAACATATTTTTTATATGATGACATTCATTTCTTGCATATAATAAAATAAAAAGTTAAAGCACGAATACGACCAAATTGGCCTGTCAAATGAGATGTAACATGAGACGCTAATGTATTATAAAACACTTTCAGAAACATTAACCGGCACTTTTTTAATTTAATTACTTCTTTTTGCTAATTAAGATTTATTATCAGGTTATGTTATTTGCAGGATATTCGATATTTTAAAGCATCAATTTGATACATTAGCAAGCAGTATAAATACATGTTTATTTATTTGTAAATGTATATTAATAACTTATATTTAAGTGACTTGAAGCAAATGACCTTCAGTATCATTGATGATGATCAGTCTTTATTCAATTTGTGAAATCAATATATGCATATTTTTATAATTTTAATTATTAGATTTCAGTAGGGTTATTAAAATTAAAGTGAAAATCCAAAATGAATTGGTTTTTAACTACTTTAACATAGAATCTGGCTTGCAAATTTCATGCTAGGTTATTTTAAAAAAAAAAAAAATATGTTTACTTTTATTAACATTTGTTATTTTTATACTCTATTGTGTTATATTAATTTTCCAAATAAGTTTTTTACTTCTCATACAGTCCTGATATTAAATTGGTTTTCTAAGCCAGAGCTAAAGTCTAAATCCGAGTTGAATGAAAACATTATACTGTGTCTTCAATATTAATTCAGTCGAAAATAATGATAGAGTTATATGTATCGATTAAATATATATATATATATATATATATATATATATATATATATTAAAGAGGCATCAGTCTTCAAATGATTAGTTTAGTAGGTACAATTTGCACATTAGTAATACATTATTTAGTACCTTTGAAATTTTCATCTCAGACTTCAATCTTAATAAATTAAATAAAAAATATTTTTGTTTTATGAAATTTAATACAATATATTATTCAGCAATTAAAAAATGTCTATTTGAACATAAAAAAATTATGAGTAATTTATAGTACTAATTAGCACTTTTCGAGTCAATCTTCAACATTAAATCACTATTTATATTAGGTGAATAATTTCAATATATCTAATACTTTGAAAATAATTTAAAGGATCACTAAAATTATATACCAACTTTGTGTATTATATATCATAACTTTGTAAAAATTAAAGTTGCTTTTTGAATTAAACTTAAAATAGCCATAAAGTTTTTGATTTAAGCAAACTTCTTAATTTCTTATAGTATTATAGTCTTACTATAAGTTAAAGTTGAAGAATTATCATTATAATTACTAATATCAATAAAATTACAGATATTATAAGGTTTTTTTAAGAGTTATCATTTCGAAATCTCATCAATTAGTTTATTTTTAACTCAAATTTTATTAGCGAAACAAATAGTTCAAAATTTTATTTAAGTAGCTAACTCTCAATTTCTGTAGATTTACATGTATTGGCTAGTACGTTAAACTTGCCTAAAAGCAAAATACTACTTACAATGAGTTTTAATATTTATTATAATCATATATTACCAAGTAAATAAAATTAGCACACTACATATTCACTTTTTATTTTATAGCCTCAATCTGTTACTAAATTATAGTCAAAATCAGTTCTCAAGATATTTGTTCAACAATTTAATCGGAGTCGGCTGAACAACTAACCTAAATTAATAAAACTGTAAATTGTACATATATGAAAAAATTATAATTTCCGTATAATGCCTAAAACAAATATTTATAAAACAAATTCCGATGCTGCGAAAAAAAATCTAACATTAAATAACCATTAAAGTCATCTGCTTCTGGATTTTTATTACAGTCATTTGTAGCGTTCGCGGTGTTGATGATTTGCATTAGCGTGTATCACTGTATAAAATCGTGTGCGGATTCAAGATTAGTTCGTTATTACTTTTTAATTCGATGATTGAACTTTGGCCCAATGTTTGGATATAGAGTTAGATTCGTGACACATATCATAGTTGGAGAGCTTATTGCTAAAAAAATTAGATAACTCAATTGTTTGTTTGATCAGCAAAATAAGGCGTCACATCAATAAAAACTAATTTATATTAAAAGTATTCCGAGTGGATTTATTACACACAATTGAAAACGAACAAACACGTTAACTCGGAGTATTTTCTAAAAGCAATTTTTCAAAAATCAATAATTTTTATGATTGAACCAGTTTTCTTAGGACGTTTAATTTTAATAAGTTCATTAAGACGAAGTACTCTATCATTATACCAAGTAAATCGTCTAATTTTAATTTTAACAAACATCAGAAGAACTACTCATTTTCTCAAACTTGAATCGTCGAGAAAACATAAAATTTCGATGCTGCTTTGATAAAAACATAAACTTCTCTTTCGGGAATTTAATTATATGTATCTTTCATAAGTTACTACACCTTAACATTATAATATTAATTCAAAGGTCCAATTTGACTTTTAGCAATTATATTGTGAAAACTAAACCAATTATATCACAATAAATAACTCTACATATCAAACAAACAACTATATGACCATGTTCAGTAAAACTCGCAGCTAATTTTTTATTGTAAAAATGTGTTTTTTTGGCTGTTTCGTAAGAATTTGTCACCTGGTTCTTTCTAAGACGGCCAGGGTTAAAACAGAACCTTTGTCTTATCCTAATTTTAAAGAAAATTTACAAAATAATACATACAACGAATGCAAAATTTAAGTTCTGTGGGTGCCTTTTTCACAAATATTTTTTTGTAAATAGTCTTGATCTGGTACTTCGTCAGAAATATTTTTCAAAAAAGTTAAAATATTAAGTATTCAATTTATCTCTTGTAAAATTGCATTATGTAAAATTTTTTACTCTTTTATTTACTATTTTTATTGTTTGCCAAGATAAAGGTTCAGTTGGTCATTTTTACCTCAGCCAGCTGTGAGCTTTTAAAGAGGTTATATAAAAAACTGCTGAATCTAATTTAAAATTAACTATAAAACTGATAAAAGACTAAAGTATGCTCAGGAAATATATTAAGGTCTTGTAAACTAAGCAATAGGTTCACAATAAAAAAAAATAATAAAAATACGTATGCTATTAATTTTCAAACATTATCATTTTGCCCGCAATAACAACTTTGAAAGAATGTAAGTGATTGCTAGTTATACAACTTTTGCCCTCTACTTACAAATATTGTTGTTAAAAAGTTCTAACTTTACTGGTTTTTGAGATATTAGGGGTCGATCTTTTTACCCGCGGACATTTATGCTCTGCAGTACCTTTGTGTTGCAATTTTTTTGTGACAAGGGTCAGAACACATCTTTTTAGATTTAATATTGTAATCACTAATGCTGTGCGAAAAGTCTTGATGTTAACAATGTATATTACGTCGGTATGGATAATAGTAAGCAAACCATAGATTTATACTGATCTAACTTGTAAGTGAGCCAAAACCTTAGAACTTTCGCTATAAATAAATCTCTTACCTCAACCCAATTACTTCAAACTATTCTTATTAATAAAATATTGCTAATACTAGATCTGGTATAGATATAGATAAATATGACAAACTTAAAATGCTCATCGTATAAATTAATAGTCATAAAGATTTAGTTTACGTTCATGTATTAATCAGTAGTATAGATTGAATTATTATATTTAGTAATTGCTTTAATCCATTATACAATGCGCCATATTTAGAAATATATCTTTGACACTTAAAATGATGGTGTTAAATAAAAACCTTTTTATCTAGCAATTTAAGACACACATCATTGCTGTTTTAAGTACTTGTTAGCTATTAAAATATATCATTATGATATCACTCACAATTATATTTTATAAGAGGTTTCATTTAGAAATAATAAACGTAAATAACTAAGTGCTATATGTAATTACAATAAATATTTGAAATCTTCATAAGAAGAAAATAAACAATGAACTGCTTACTCGCTGCATCAAAACTGCTCTTATATGATGTCTCTTCCCTATATTTTATTAAAAGTAAAACGTGTTAAAAGTATTTTCAGAGCCTTTCTTAATATAAATTTATTTGTTCTGAACAGTTACGCCGATATCTGATAACGGTTGACTACCGCATCAGCTTGTGATTTTTTATTTGGCAGTGATTATTAAATTTTTTTGGTGATTATGATGAGAGTTATTAAGTCATCTAAAATTGTTTATTAATATCGATGGTACTGAGTTTGATTTGATAAATGTTTTCGGATATGGATAGAGTCCTAGAATTTTACGACAAAGCTATCATTATTTAGGTTTTATACATTTTTTTTTAAATAAATACAAAACTGTTATTGATGTCAAAACCAAGAAATAATGTCGAGAGATCTGTAATTATTAAAAAACTTAATAAATCAGAGAGATCGAAAAGTTCGAATTGATTTTTTGGTACTTATTTTGTTTTTCTCATTATTCAAAAAGGAACCCAATTAATTTGCTAAATTATGTTGAATGATAACGTTTTTGAATAAACGTCAAAAATAATACAGAGCAGTATTTTTAAATAATTGAATTTATAGATTACTAATTTATAATTGTTTGAATCCTGAATTTATCCAAAAATAGTATAATCCTTTAGTCTAAATTTGAAATTACTGTTTGATATATTTTTAAGTGAACCTGAATTCATGTATTTTAAATTGAAACAAATGAGCCAACTGCATCTTTTCGAAGATAAATAAATTTATAAGCAGCTGCAGTATTCATCAATACCACAAACAATTAATGGCTTATTCTATTTTGAATACGTTCTCAATAACAATTTAAATTCCATAGCTCTCCACCGTGTGTAAATGTATTTTGATCAGACCTAATTAGAAGTACCGTAACATTTCAATAATCATATTTGTAATTAAGGGCATCGCGTGCAACTTCCATTGAACAATACTAGCGAAAGATTACTAAATTATCTACAAAACTGAAATTATAAAAAATACGTGTAAATAACAGTATAATGTAGGTTTTAAATTCTGAATTCGGCTGTTAATCTTGTCTAACATCTTACGGGTACAATACACACCATGTACTTGCGAACAATGTATTATAAAATAATACAATAATGATCGGAGCATAATATAGTAACACTAATACAGGTACGTTGAAATCCTCATTAAATCGGGTATTAACCCACTATCTTTCATGTGTAGAGACTGGTCTGGCTAATTTTCATTATTTCTTCGCCATAGAGCCATAGAGCTCAAGTACGTAACCTGGTATGCGGACAATAGGCCGCGTGCTATACACGAGCGTTTAGTTTACATGAAAAACAGAGGTGCACTTAATCATATCGAAGAAAATTTTCCAATCGTACCTATGAAAAAACAATATTTTCAAAACAACCTAATTGGTGTTTATTTCAGAAAAGTTGCGTTTAAATCACAATCAAATTTCGAGAAATTGCTCTAATTTAAAAAATGCTTGAAGATAACTTTTGCCATTTGTAAATATGATGTTAAATCATTACTAATGTGATATCTTGATCACATAATGTCGATAATAATTAATAGTAAAAATGCAATAACGCAATAAATAATTAACATATATAACAATATTTAAAATTAAGTAGTTATTAACCACGCAGATACGTGGTTGGTCGATGTTCATCCAAATATAAAATTTTAACAACGTGAATTATAAGGATTGGACATTTGCTACATAAATTTTTATAATCGACTAATAGAATTGACTAGTTGAACGCTGGCATAGAACTCTGAAAGCAGCTTTAATGTGCTCTCCTGAGCCTTGGATCGAAGTATTACCTGTAGTCTTACTAGGTTTACGTTCTTCATACAAAGAAGACCTTAAAGCATCTCCTGCTGAGATGGTTTATGGAACCACATTAAGACTACCAGGCGAGTTTTTCACACTAAAGAACTGTCATCCGATCCACAAGCATTTCTGGACTACCACAGAAGAATAATGCGGATATTAACCTACAGCCACAGCTCATCATAATAAAGCCAATATGTTTGTGCTTAAGGACATAAATACATGCACTCATGTATTTGTAAGATCTGATCATATTAGAAAACCACTTGAGCCTCCATATAGTGGACCATATGAAATTATAGAAAGAATTTCAGACAAAGTGTTCAAAATTTCTATGGATGGTACTGATAAGAACATATCGGTTGACAGACTAAAACCAGCATACACAGTTAAAATAGATAACAGTCAACCAAGCTCATCTCAAGAATTTAAATCACATAACTTGGAGTTATCGATTGACCCTCCAAAAAAGATGAAGCCTAAAAAAGTCTCCTTCAAATTTTAATAATCAAATTCATTTATTTCTACCGGATACCTCTTTTTCTTTTGAAGGGGAGTTATATGGCGGAATGAACACCATATGAAGTTGAAGGACGTCAATTGATGACAATGGCGGAATAAACACCATATGACAGATGTCAGTTGAATAACGTCAATTGATGACAAAACTAAATGATATTGGGCTACGTTGATTCGGATCTGGCATCAAGCAAGCTATAACGATCTGATTGTTTTTATACGATCGAATATTATTGTCGCGCTTTGTAAAACGATCGAAAATATTGTATCGAGTTTTTTGCCAACGAGCGTTTTCTCGTGAACGAAATTTAGATTTGATTTAATGTAATATCAACATCTTTATCAATTGAGACATTAATAAACAGTCATTATCGAGTTGAAATAAAATTATTGCGATTTCATTCAAGAATTAATTAATTAATAATATATGGCCCACCAGCGCCATAATGAAGGAGTTGCTACTGCTTGGGCGAAGCGACTAGGGCGGATGCAGAGCACATCATCATGGAGTGTAAACGTTGGGAAAAGGGCAGACAAAAACTATGGGAGGAAATAATTAAACAAAAAATCTCCCTTCCAATTAATTTTATAACAGTGATGACAGATACAAGATTATATGGAGCTCTTTATATTTACATCAAATGTAATAATATAAAATTATAAATGCAATATACATAAAACAATGATATATATGTAAGAGATAGCGTAGATATTATGTAATTTAGTATATGGCTAATGTACCAGTTTATAAAGCCAATAAAATAATAAAAAAAAAAAAAAAATAGAATTGACTATTATTGTTAAAATCTAATAACATAATGGCAATGATAGAAAATGACTAATTTTAATACCGTAATAGATTTTCAATAAATATATCCACAATATTTAAAAATGCCAAAAGATTAATTACGGGGAAACGGGTTGGCCAATATTCATTCAAAATTACAGTTTCGAAAAACTCGTTAAGTTAATTATCAATTATAAATATACAGTTTGCCAATTATTATATAATTGTATTCAAGGCTAATATAATTAAAGAGTTAAAACAACGCTGATGTAGTAATACCCTGAAAATATAATATATAATATTTTTATTATTATTATCATTATTTTTTTGGTTTATTGTTCATAGCAAACTATAGACAGTACATTCAGCTATATATTATTACATTATTAAAAATTTATTTACGAATTTTGGCCGGTTGGTCATTCAGTTCTGGGTTACTATTTTTATAAATACATTTTACAAAATTTATTCAATATGAAGGAAATTACTTGACATATATTTATAACAAATAAAATAATGAAAAAAGCACTATGTAGAACCTTTACCATTATAATTTCAATATTATTTCCAATATTAATTCAAGACTGATAGACTGAAAAAATAAATATGAAATTGTTGTTGTATTTCTATTCAAAATCGATAAGTATTTCTGCACATTTCTAAATTTTGATTTAATGATCATAAGTTGAGTGAATAAACTGGAAACACGTAAGTTTTCTTGCTTAATGCACTGTTGAAATCTTTTCGCGACACATGGGAGCCTTTTACCTCCTTATTTGCATCAAGAAAGAGATAATTAGAAGATTTGGTATTTTTCAGTTTTTAATGATATATGTATTATTTAACAATATTAATCATGGAGTATTGCAATAAAATTGTTTAATATAATCGTTTAATATTTAAAATTATGATACAATAAAAATTGATTTACTTGTCATTGTAAATAAAGTAGTAATATATATATGAGTGTGAATTTTAATTTGTTTAAACTTAAATTAATTTTATTAATTTTTACTTTAGGTTATAATAATTAGATCATCTATGACAAGCTTAAAAATATTCATTAACTTTTTATACGCAATAAAACTAAATAATCGTTATATACATATTAATCTTTAGTCCAATTTTATTTTCAAACAAAAATCAATTGTATTGTTGAAGACTCTAATTATAGAAACAATACTAATTAAACAAAAAAGAGCAAGATATCTAATTCATTCAATAGGAATTATAGGTAAATATTTTTTTTAATACCATAAAGGGAAAATTGATTAAAACCTTAAGTGAGGAATGCTTTGTTCAGTTATAAATGCCTATTTTTTATTTGTAATTTATTTTAGGTTTAATTATAATTAATAAAGCTATATATTTATAAAAATTTCAACAAAAAATGCATATTATTGGATAAATTTGAACTTATAATATAAAAGATTTTCAGAACCTATTTCTATATGTCAAACATAGAATAGAAATATAAATATAGAAGACACTCTATTTGTGCTTAATGTAATAATTTGTGATAGTGATGACTTATTATTATATTATTGATGTAGTAATGCCGAGCAAGAGCGATTTTTACTAGAAAACATATTGCTATCAATATTTCCATGTAAAAACCGGTGTCATTTCTGCTTGACATCAGGCTGCTTGAAGCGAGTATTGAACCCGTGATCTATCACTTACCTACCTACATATTAACACCTTAACTTACAAAGTCATGCATTGCCCGCGTACGATGGCTAGGCGAAACGTAATTTTTTTTTTTTTGCAATATTTAAGAATATTTGTCAAACACACATGTCCAGATAATCCAGAGTATGGAGATGGCTACCTATGTGCTCAATACTGGTTATTTTAAAATGTCCGGTACTAGGTGCCACTTTGTAAAATCATATTTCTTGTTACCAAAGTTTGATTGATAGTATTAATTATTTTTTAGCAAAGGTTGCGTTTTTTTTAATTTAGTTTGGTTTCTAATTTTGTTATCTAACATAAGTCATAAATAACCAGCGTACGATAATCGGGCGCAAATATTGCACATTACGGGCATGGCCCGGTACAATAATCGCAAGTATTACAAAATATTTATTTTTACAAAACTTTTTTTTTGTATTTATTTAAACAGCGATCAGAACTTATGGGTTCTATGAGCTGTTGTGATGAATCTCTTACAAACTACGTTTGTTTTATTATAGATGGCAACCCAAAGAGTTACATCTCTATGCGGTGAATTTTATTATTACAATTATTGTAATAGTGATGACTTTTAATTGGTGCAGCAATGCCGTATCAGGGCTGTTTCCACTTGGAAGCATATTGCTATCTATATTTCCAAGTGAAAACCGTTGTCACTACTGCTTGACAACAGGCAGAAGTGGATTCGAAACCGGGACCCCTGATCCAAGTTCAGTCGTGTGGGCAAATAGTCAAGAACGCTGCGCAAGCTTATATTTACAACTTTAGACAAACATTTTCCAATCTAAATCGATAGTTAATAAGGGGTAGAAGAAATACAAAAACTTCATATAAAATATTTTTTCTAAAATTTCAAAAAATTTAAATTATCCGAAACAAAATTATTATCGTTAAGGCATATTAGTTAATGTTAAGTCAAGTTTCAGAAGCCAAAATTTTTATCCCCGATGTCCATTACTATGTACCAGCGCCGCCGCTTCGAACAGAGTCGGAAGTATAATCCTTCGCACTTGTTTGTGGGTCGAGTTCGCGCCGCTCGATCCGCGCTGACACGGTTCGCCTATATGGTCGTCGGTGTATTGTCGACTCTGACCTTGTGCCCGCGATGACCCGCGTCGCCGCGCACGCATATTCTTGATTCACAAACGGCGCCGTAAGAAGATGTAGGTCGCCGACGGATACATATAAGAATTGAGATTAAAGTACTCACGTGTAGTAAAAAGGACTATTGCATTAGTATTAATATCGCATTTTACAAAAGGCGTTATTGCTGTACACCCGCAGGGCACAAGTTAATTTATTATGGTGGTAAAACGCGATGAGGTATTTGTTTAGAAAAATGTATAGTCAGTTGATGTTTATAGTGATGTAAGTTAGGTTAACAGTATTTTGAGATACTAAATAGTGCCGTGTAAGGCATTGTGCCTCGCACCACATTGGGTTTAAACTAAGCTATATAAAAATTTATTTCACGACCAAAAATTACAAACTCGCAATTCTTAATCAAAATTTTGAAAATTTGCAAAGATATAAAAAATGAATCGTATGAAGTTTTAAATATCACCATAGGACTAATTGTATCTTACTCTTAATTATTCATCAAATTTTGAACTCTAATATTTCAAAAAAAACATATTATGATATTGAGTCCAATTTGCTAAGTTCAATTTTATTTTTGTTCAATTTTATTGTGAAAACCGAAATTAAATTATTATTAAATAATTATATCTTAAATTCCGAAATAAATAACACATCTCAAACAAAAAACTATCCGCTATGTTCACTAAAACTCACAAGATAATTCTAAAAAATAATAATATAAAAGTAGTTGGTATTGGTATTTCGCCTTGAGGCAAGTTACATGAACTTACCGATATATGTAAATAATCGACTTAATCAATAAAAACTAAATTAATTTATGAGAGATTAAAAGTATTCCAAGTGGATTTTATTAAACATTATTGAAAATGAACGAACACGTTAACTCGGAGTATTCTCTAAAAGCAAATGTTCACAAATCGACATTTTTTTATAATTGAACCAGTTTCCGTAGGACTTTGATGGCCTAGTATTTTCATTAGGACCAATTACTCTATCGTTATACCAAGTGAATCGTATAGTTTTATTTTAACAAACGTCAAAAAAACTACCCATTTTCTCAAACTTTGATGAATTTTTAAAATTAAACTACTTGTCGTAAGACCGTAATATTTCAGTAAGTTCTATGAGACCATGTTATATATCGCCAAAAAAAGTTCCATAAAAATCGGCTTAATTTTTTTTTCAACAGTTAATTACAAGAAAACGGCTCGGTAGATTTTCACTTAAAACTAATCAGTATCATTCCCAACTAATATCTTTCGAACGGTTTTTGATTTTTTAAAATCGATTTGGTAGTTTTAGCTTGAATGTGGACGAAAAGTTTACCACTTTTTTCCAAATTACAATGAAACGGCTGAGCCGATCGTCGCACAAAACTGAGAAACGATAATCCTCATCGAGATATATCAAATGACTTTTAAATTTTTGAAATCGGTTCAGGCGTTTTTGAGAAAACGTCGATGAAAGGTCTAATTTTGACAAATGCCAAAAAAACGGTATTAATTTTGCAAATTTTGAAGAATTTTCAAAATTAAACGGCTTGTCGTAGGGCCGTAATATTTTAGTATGATCTATAAGACTATTTTTCACTTTTCTTCGATTTACAAAGAAAAGGCTTGGATGATCGTCGCGCAAAAACGCTAGTCCTTAACGAGATACATCGAATGGCTTTTAAATTTTTGAAATCGGCCAATCCGTTTTCGAGAAAACGTCGATTTACGGCAAAATCTGTTCACATACACACACACATACTTTAACCAAATCTCATTCGGTTCAGAATGGCTTGAAACGTCAAGAAAATATAAAATTAGCAAGTCGGATTTTTTGATGAAAACATAAACTTCTCCTTCGGGAAGTTAATAACGCTGGTAATATTAAACCCGTTGTATTTAAAATATTTATTTGATCTGTCCTTTACACAAACACACATCTTAATTCGTTAATGAATTCTAAGATTATCTAAACTGATTAATGATCTATATAAAATATAATTAACCTCATTGCGGGTTTATCAACATAATATTATTCAAGAATTCTTTAGCTCTTATTGACTAACAATAAATCTATTAATCCCTAAGAGCAATTTGTTTTCGCACTTTCCTTTCAACATTCTTAGATTTCACCTAATGCGTTAATATCTTCAGTACTTTACATTTGATATATCAGCTGATAAGCGTTCAATTATATTGTGCTAAACATTCCATCTACAACTTAAGTAGTCTATTCAATTGAGATCTCCTTTTGCACAATTCAATATAGCATGCCAAAACCAATGTAACATTTATAACATTAATATCAGTAATAAAAATGTTTTTTTTATTTTATTATTGATTATTGATTACACAGTTTTTAAATATTTAATCTGTAATATTCTTATTCAATCCGTAAGCCTAAAAAATGTTTCTAGCAAGACATAATGTATTATTAATCATGCAAAAATTGCAATTTTTGAAAATTCTAAAATAAAATTTAGTCATTAAACTCAAGAATAATGGAACTTTTCTAAAGATCTTTGAGCCAGACATATCGAAAATTAACGAACATATACTGAAAATTGTTAAATACATTACCATGACCTTTGATCTTTCTTTAAATATTGTTGTTCCAGTAAATTATCCACCGACTATAAATAAACAATTATCAAATTGATTAATAAAAATTTAGCTGACTTTATAACTTCTATTATAAGTAAAAATTGTATTTCATTGAAACAATAAAAATGACGTAGTAGTTCATGGAAACTTTTACACTGTTGAAACAAAACATGGTGCAATAACAAAGATTAATTATTAAAACATACATTAATTTAAAACTCATGAAGCTTTATTATGATAGAGATTATAATCCGTGTTCAAATCGAAAGAAATTGCTTGTGTGTTATTATACAATATAATTCACATAAATCCATATATATATATATATTTATATATATATATATATATATATATATATATATATATATATATTAAAATTTATTGCGATGGCCATATAAGAACGTGAATTTTAATTAATACTAATTAATTTATTGACATAGTTGTAATACTAGTAAACTCAAACATTACTCCATAAAATTAATGTTTAATCGTGCAATTTATTTAGAATCATGAGAGTGTAAACTGTAGTAGGTTAATAAACCATCTAATTTATGATTCCTTAATATACAATTTAAATTCAGTACAAACACATTTGTATAATTATTTACGATCCTAATCATTTGATCATTATAGGTAATTTTATTACGTTTTCTATGTTCATGATGCGTGAGGAAATAATATCCCAAGTATAAATTTTGTTACAAGAGATGGATCTACATACTCAAATTAGCAAAATTATAAATTATATAAACAATTATGACTGTAAGTGCTTTGTGTCTAGGCAGACTTATCAGTAAAACTGTGCAAACCACAAGTGTTAATATAAAAATCTCCTAAATGCTAGTAGTAGTATTTTCTATTACATATATGTTGTTTAGAAATCGAATAAATGTGTATTAATATAAGGTTACTGTTTACGTGTTAACACATCTTTATATTTGGGAATTCAGGACCAGATTTAACAAACAAATGTATACAAATTAAGAGTGGATGAAATTAAAGTATAAATCAATATATAAATTAATCTATATGCATGCAACAACGGTTCACATTTATTAGAGCAAATTGTAATTAATATTTATTATTGATTAATTACACGAAAGGGCATTGACCCTTGGGTAGTAAATTTTATTTGTGTTGTATTTTATTGACTTCTAATATGTTGCAAAGAACGAAATTAAATTTATCATGACAGTCAAACTGTTACAAAATATATTATCGTTTTCATTATTTGAGTCAGATTTATTTATTAAAGTAGAATAATAGCTCTGCCTATAGATGCTTGATGTGATTTAAATAACAATCATTAATCTGCAATTTTTTTTACTAACAAAGCATTGGTATAAAATGACTTGGAGATTTTTTCGTGATTTTTATGTTTTTTTTTCCAAAAAAATTATAATAATAAAATTAATTTTCTATAAACTTCTGTAAAAAAATACAGGTATTCAACAAATTGAAAAGCAAAGATTAAATTGAATTTTTATTATTTAAGACAATTTGATATCACTTTGTAAATATCAATTATACATACGTATATTATATATTGACATGTATTAATTCGAGTATTTATTAAATTATCTAAATATTTTAATTTAAATTGTTATACTTGTAACTAAGATGCAACTTTCTTCCACACCACCCATAAGGTGGTGGTTGCTTTTGTTAATGTGGTTTCTCCATAGAAATAGATACTTTTATTCGTATTTACGAATCTAACATTTCAGGTCGAAATGGATATTATGTAAATAGTACTAAGTATCGATTTGTGCAGGCCCTAATCCACTTAAACCAACTTACTAATATATACATTAATTATACTTAAATAGATGCTAGGTGATTTATTGTACCCAAAAATTTATATTTTTAAAACGGAAATAACCTCTTATGAAAAGAGACACATTCATATGTGAAAATTATTCTTCTGTAAAAACGGTGATCGTAAATTTATAAAAAGAGTATTTACATGATGTACCCCCTTCGATCCACCATGAGAAATCGAAGTCGACTTCTGTGTATATTCTAAAATTATCCCGGCTTTATAAATTAAACTATTGGGAGCAACGTGAAACAAAAAACGTGTTATATTTATTGCTGTAAGTTAAAATTATCAATAAAGAATCGACAGCAACAAATTGAATATATAATTTCATTATATTAGCATATTACTCCCAATAGTTTTATATTTATAAATTAAAATGTAATTGAAATCCAAATTCCGGGAATATATAATTTCGTGTAACATTTTAGATAAATTGTGCCACTTAAATCATGCTAATATCAAGTTTTCTAATATTTAATAACAAAACATGTTTTATGTTGCATTATTGATGATTATATGTTCCGTTATTGATTGTGTTATTTAGGTTCTAATAATGCTGTTGTGTTAACTATAACTACTTTACCTTCTAAAGAATTTTACAGATATTTTAGCACTTTCTATCATGAAATTAATTTATATAAACGTGTAATATAATTCAACAATTGAAATAACTTTTTTATGAGATTCAATTATGACATGATATATGGCAAGAAGAAGAAATAAATATTTTATGGTCTGGGAATCTAACTGTAAATATTCAAACAAATTAGAAGGGCGCAAAATGGCATACTTGGGATTTAATTGATAGTTTATAAATATTTGGTATAGATATTTATTGAAGTTATATATATATACATATATTATATATATATATATATATATAATATATATATATAAATGGCTAAATGCATTTTACGACAAATTTTACATGTGCATGTGTTTCATGTTTTGCTTAATTTATCTAAAATACATATTCTCGTAGAACTTCCGGGTATTAATGCACTTTTTTATAAATTGATCGTGAAATATAAGCCAAGCCAAAGCAAGTTGTCCATTGTGCTCAACTATGGATTACAGTTGTGTATTCGTAATGAGATCGTGGAACTTAGAATATTTGCATGTTTTCTTTACATGACATGAAAAGTTATGAGCAGTTTCTTCCGTAATACAATATTCATGCACAATAAATAAATATGAATATATTGTGTCAATGCAATAAAAATAATGCTTGTAACAGGTGGGTAGTAGGCATATTAGGAATCTCTTCAGTGATTTATTGCACTAATGCATGTCTGTGTATATAGAAGCACAACATATATGTAATGCAGCGAAGAAGTTAATTTATTTGTTTACAATTTTGTACTAGAGATCAGGTATGCATAGAAGCAACAAAGAGTTCAACTCGTTTTCTTATCTTAATTCAAGATACATAGGAGGAAGTCCCCAAGTGGGGGATTTTATTTATAAATAAATCAAAAAATATTTTACGAAATGTTTATCAAATTATGATTTGTTAGATAACAAAGTTAGAAATCAAACTAAATTAACAAAAAGGCAATCTTGCTAAAAAGTAATCAATTCTATCAATCAAACTTTGCTATAAAAATATGATTTTAACGGTGGCACCTATAGTACCGGACATTTCAAAATAATCTTTATTGATCACATATGTAGCCATCTCCACGTTCTGGAATGTCTGCACATGTGTCTTTGACAAATATTTTTAGATATTGCAAAAAAAGTCACTATTTATCCACCCTTTTGGCTGGGCCACACCAATGCTCTCAGCTGGTGCATTCACCATAAGCTTTTCATTCTTTGACTAGGAAATACGAAAATGGAGGTATGCAGTGACCGTTAGCACTTATACAGAACAAAATCGAATAATTGGAATAAATTACGTAAATTCTCACAAGAAATATCAATATGTTTACTGTCGGCACTAAGTGACGACTTAGTATCGGTGCTAAGGGATAGACATTTTTGTTCATTTGGTGGCACCTACTAAAATTAGTTAAAATATCTAATAATATTATTCCACTTTACGAATAACAATCAAGTACAACTTTCATCTTTGCTTTTATCTACCACTCAAATGTAAATGCATAAATATGCTAGAATTACTTCCATTGATATTTAGTGTCGCCGTGATTTTGCGCCTAAAATAGCAAGGTTTCCTCCCGCCGTGGCTGTGGTGTGCGTTCACAGGTGAGGTCTTGACGCGTGATCTTTCACATGTGTGCCCCCGCGCCCCTTTCACTTGTATTTTGAAATAAAAAGATTTATACTCGCCTAAATATACGTTTAAATAGAGTGTCCGGTGCTTGGTGCCGTCCGGCGTTACGGGACCTTCCCTTAATTAAAAATCAAATAAAATGATAAAAATAGCTGTTTAGAGCTATACTTATAACATTGTTTAGAATCACATATGTTCAATTAACGATGTGTTTAACACTTGCCGTTCGCGAATTTCGAGATATATATGAAACCTTGCCCGTCGGAGCGGCGGCATCCGAGTCGAAGGGTTAATCTCATGTGGGATACTTGCTTGACTTCTTATATATTAATTCTATGATTTTACTTTTATAAATAATGTTTCACTTTATAGCATACAGGTAAAAGTCAATTACCTAAATACACTATATAATTTTTTACGCAATGACATAAATAGTGGCCCGTCGAATGTTTTATCGTCGAATTTACCAAAATTAAAGTTATTCTAACAATGACATGATCAAGTGATAGAACAATCATTAGGTAACCATCTATAAGGGCACGTTAATTAATAAGTCACAAAAATAAACTTATATAACTTACTCAGTTCTGATTTCTGTTAAATAGTAATAATAATAACAGTAGAACTAATTCAAATATTGTCAAGTATTATTTACCGAACTAGTTGTCTATGACCCGTAGGTAGGTGCATGATGTTCTCGTACGTGATCTGACGCGTTCACAGCTCAACACCCACTTCCCGTATCTCATAACAGACAATGTTCTCAACTGATATTTAACGTTTCATTTT
>NW_020539725.1:32959218-33004267 GCF_003426905.1 Ctenocephalides felis | reverse complement strand
ATTAGATCATCTATGACAAGCTTAAAAATATTCATTAACTTTTTATACGCAATAAAACTAAATAATCGTTAATATACATATTAATCTTAGTCCAATTTTATTTTCAAACAAAATCAATTGTATTGTTGAAGACTCTAATTATAGAAAACAATACTAATTAAACAAAAAGAGCAAGATATCTAATTATTCAATAGGAATTATAGGTAAATATTTTTTTTAATACCATAAAGGGAAAATTGATTAAAACCTTAAGTGAGGAATGCTTTGTTCAGTATAAATGCCTATTTTTATTTGTAATTTATTAGGTTTATTATAATTAATAAAGCTATATATTTATAAAAATTTCAACAAAAAATGCATATTATTGGATAAATTTGAACTTATAATATAAAAGATTTTCAGAACCTATTTCTATATGTCAAACATAGAATAGAAATATAAATATAGAAGACACTCTATTTGTGCTTAATGTAATAATTTGTGATAGTGATGACTTATTATTATATTATTGATGTAGTAATGCCGAGCAAGAGCGTTTTTACTAGAAAACATATTGCTATCAATATTTCCATGTAAAAACCGGTGTCATTTCTGCTTGACATCAGGCTGCTTGAAGCGAGTATTGAACCCGTGATCTATCACTTACCTACCTACATATTAACACCTTAACTTACAAAGTCATGCATTGCCCGCGTACGATGGCTAGGCGAAACGTAATTTTTTTTTTTTTGCAATATTAAGAATATTTGTCAACCACCACATGTCCAGATAATCCAGAGTATGGAGATGGCTACCTATGTGCTCAATACTGGTTATTTTAAAATGTCCGGTACTAGGTGCCACTTTGTAAATCATATTTCTTGTTACCAAAGTTTGATTGATAGTATTAATTATTTTTAGCAAAGGTTGCGTTTTTTTTTTTATTAGTTTGGTTTCTAATTTGTTATCTAAAATAAGTCATAAATAACCAGAAGTACGAGCAATAATCGGGCGCAAATATTGCACATTACGGGCATGCCCGGTACAATAATCGCAAGTATTACAAAATATTTATTTTTACAAAACTTTTTTTTTGTATTTATTTAAACAGCGATCAGAACTTATGGGTTCTATGAGCTGTTGTGATGAATCTCTTACAAACTACGTTTGTTTTATTATAGATGGCAACCCAAAGAGTTACATCTCTATGCGGTGAATTTATTATTACAATTATTGTAATAGTGATGACTTTTAATTGGTGCAGCAATGCCGTATCAGGGCTGTTTCCACTTGGAAGCATATTGCTATCTATATTTCCAAGTGAAAACCGTTGTCACTACTGCTGACAACAGGCAGAAGTGGATTCGAACCCGGGACCCCTGATCCAAGTTCAGTCGTGTGGGCAAATAGTCAAGAACGCTGCGCAAGCTTATATTTACAACTTTAGACAAACATTTTCCAATCTAAATCGATAGTTAATAAGGGGTAGAAGAAATACAAAAAATTCATATAAAATATTTTTTCTAAAAATTTCAAAAATTTAAATTATCCGAAACAAAATTATTATCGTTAAGGCATATTAGTTAATGTTAAGTCAAGTTTCAGAAGCCAAAATTTTTATCCCCCGATGTCCATTACTATGTACCAGCGCCGCCGCTTCGAACAGAGTCGGAAGTATAATCCTTCGCACTTGTTGTGGGTCGAGTTCGCGCCGCTCGATCCGCGCTGACACGGTTCGCCTATATGGTCGTCGGTGTATTGTCGACTCTGACCTTGGTGCCCGCGATGACCCGCGTCGCCGCGCCACGCATATTCTTGATTCACAAACGGCGCCGTAAGAAGATGTAGGTCGCCGACGGATACATATAAGAATTGAGATTAAAGTACTCACGTGTAGTAAAAAGGACTATTGCATTAGTATTAATATCGCATTTTACAAAAGGCGTTATTGCTGTACACCCGCAGGGCACAAGTTAATTTATTATGGTGGTTAAAACGCGATGAGGTATTTGTTTAGAAAAATGTATAGTCAGTTGATGTTTATAGTGATGTAAGTTAGGTTAACAGTATTTTGAGATACTAAATAGTGCCGTGTAAGGCATTGTGCCTCGCCACCACATTGGGTTTAAACTAAGCTATATAAAATTATTTTCACGACCAAAAATTACAAACTCGCAATTCTTAATCAAAATTTTGAAAATTTGCCAAAGATATAAAAAATGAATCGTATGAAGTTTAAATATCACCATAGGACTAATTGTATCTTACTCTTAATTATTCATCAAATTTTGAACTCTAATATTTCAAAAAAACATATTATGATATTGAGTCCAATGCTAAGTTCAATTTTATTTTGTTCAATTTTATTGTGGAAAAACCGAAATTAAATTATTATTAAATAATTATATCTTAAATTCCGAAATAAATAACACATCTCAAAAAAAAACTATCCGCTATGTTCACCTAAAACTCACAAGATAATTCTAAAAAATAATAATATAAAAGTAGTTGGTATTGGTATTTCGCCTTGAGGCAAGTTACATGAACTTACCGATATATGTAAATAATCGACTTAATCAATAAAAAACTAAATTAATTATGAGAGATTAAAAGTATTCCAAGTGGATTTTATTAAACATTATTGAAAATGAACGAACACGTTAACTCGGAGTATTCTCTAAAAGCAAATGTTCACAAATCGACATTTTTATAATTGAACCAGTTTCCGTAGGACTTTGATGGCCTAGTTTTTCATTAGGACCAATACTCTATCGTTATACCAAGTGAATCGTATAGTTTTATTTTAACAAACGTCAAAAAAACTACCCATTTTCTCAAAATTTGATGAATTTTTAAAAATTAAACTACTTGTCGTAAGACCGTAATATTTCAGTAAGTTCTATGAGACCATGTTATATATCGCCAAAAAAAGTTCCATAAAAATCGGCTTAATTTTTTTTCAACAGTTAATTACAAGAAAACGGCTCGGTAGATTTTCACTTAAAACTAATCAGTATCATTCCCAACTAATATCTTTCGAACGGTTTTTGATTTTTTAAAATCGATTTGGTAGTTTAGCTTGAATGTGGACGAAAGTTTACCACTTTTTCCCCAAATTACAATGAACGGCTGAGCCGATCGTCGCACAAAACTGAGAAAACGATAATCCTCATCGAGATATATCAAATGACTTTTAAATTTTTGAAATCGGTTCAGGCGTTTTTGAGGAAAACGTCGATGAAAGGTCTAATTTGACAAATGCCAAAAAAAAAAAACGGTATTAATTTTGCAAATTTTGAAGAATTTTCAAAATTAAACGGCTTGTCGTAGGGCCGTAATATTTAGTATGATCTATAAGACTATTTTTCACTTTTCTTCGATTTACAAAGAAAAGGCTGGATGATCGTCGCGCAAAAACGCTAGTCCTTAACGAGATACATCGAATGGCTTTTAAATTTTTGAAATCGGCCAATCCGTTTTCGAGAAAACGTCGATTTACGGCAAAAAATCTGTTCACATACACACACACATACTTTAACCAAATCTCATTCGGTCAGAATGGCTTGAAACGTCAAGAAAATATAAAATTAGCAAGTTGGATTTTTGATGAAAACATAAACTTCTCCTTCGGGAAGTTATTAATAACGCTGGTATATTAAACCCGTTGTATTAAAATATTTATTTGATCTGTCCTTTACACAACACCACATCTTAATTCGTTAATGAATTCTAAGATTATCTAAACTGATTAATGATCTATATAAAATATAATTAACCTCATTGCGGGTTTATCAACATAATATATTCAAGAATTCTTTAGCTCTTATGACTAACAATAAATCTATTAATCCCTAAGAGCAATTTGTTTCGCACACTTTCCTTTCAACATTCTTAGATTTCAACTAATGCGTTAATATCTTCAGTACTTTACATTTGATATATCAGCTGATAAGCGTTCAATTATATTGTGCTAAACATTCCATCTACAACTTAAGTAGTCTATTCAATTGAGATCTCCTTTTGCACAATTCAATATAGCATGCCAAAACCAATGTAACATTTATAACATTAATATCAGTAATAAAATGTTTTTTTTTTTATTCTATTATTGAATTCACACAGTTTTTAAATATTTAATCTGTAATATTCTTATTCAATCCTGTAATGGCCTAATAAAATGTTTTCTAGCAAGCACATAATGTATTATCAATCATGTAAAAATTGCCATATTTGAAAACTCCAAAATAAAAAGTCATTAAACTCAAGAATATTGAAACTTTTAAAAAGATCTTTGAGCCAGACATATCGAAAATTTAACGAACACATACTGAAAATTGTTAAATACATTACCATGACCTTTGATCTTTTCTTTAAATATTGTTTTGTTCCAGTAAATTATCCACCGACTATAAATAAACAATTATCAAATTGATTAATAAAAATTTAGCTGACTTTATAACTTCTATTATAAGTAAAAATTGTATTTCATTGAAACAATAAAAATGACGAGTAGTTCATGGAAACTTTTACACTGTTGAAATAAAACATGTGGTGACAACAACAAAGATTATATTATTAAACATACATTAATTTAAAACTCATGAAGCTTTATTATGATAGAGATTATAATCCGTGTTTAAATCGAAAGAAATTGCTTGTGTGTTATTATTACAATATAATTCACATAAATCCATATATATATACACACACACACACATATATTTATATATATATATATATATATATATATATATATATATATATATAATATCATTATTTATTTGAAGTGTACACTTAAAATTTATTGCGATGGCCATATAAGAACGTGAATTTTAATTAATACTAATTAATTTATTGACATAGTTGTAATACTAGTAAACTCAAACATTACTCCATAAAATTAATGTTTAATCGTGCAATTTATTTAGAATCATGAGAGTGTAAACTGTAGTAGGTTAATAAACCATCTAATTTATGATTCCTTAATATACAATTTAAATTCAGTACAAACACATTTGTATAATTATTTACGATCCTAATAATTTGATCATTATAGGTAATTTTATTACGTTTTCTATGTTCATGATGCGTGAGAAATAATATCCCAAGTATAAATTTTGTTACAAGAGATGGATCTCTACATACTCAAATCAGCAAAATTATAAATTATATAAACCAATTATGACTGTAAGTGCTTTGTGTCTAGGCAGACTTATCAGTAGATAAATATGTGCAAACACAAGTGTTAATATAAAAATCTCCTAAATGCTAGTAGTAGTATTTTCTATTACATATATGTTGTTTAGAAATCGAATAAATGTGTATTAATATAAGGTTACTGTTTACGTGTTAACACATCTTTTATATTTGGGAATTCAGGACCAGATTTAACAAACAAATGTATACAAATTAAGAGTGGATGAAATTAAAGTATAAATCAAATAATAAATTAATCTATATGCATGCAACAACGGTACACATTTATTAGAGCAAGTTGTAATTAACATTTATCATTGATTAATCACACGAAACGGCATTTGACCCTCGGGTAGTATATTTTAATTTTGTGTTGTATTTTATTGACTTCTAATATGTTGCAAAGAACGAAATTAAATTTATCATGACAGTCAAACTGTTACAAAATATATTATCGTTTTTATTATTTGAGTCAGATTTATTTATTAAAGTAGAATAATAGCCTATAGATGCTTGATGTGATTTAAATAACAAAAATAAGAATCATTAATCTGCAATTTTTTTACGAACAAAGCATTGGTATAAAATGACTTGGAGATTTTTTCGTGATTTTATGTTTTTTTTCCAAAAAAATTATAATATAAAATTAATTTTCTATAAACTTCTGTAAAAATACAGGTATTCAACAAATTGAAAAGCAAAGATTAATTGAATTTTTTATTATTTAAGACAATTTGATATCACTTTGTAAATATCAATTATACATACGTATATTATATATTGACATGTATTAATTCGAGTATTTATTAAATTATCTAAATATTTTAATTTTAATTAAATTGTTATACTTGTAACTAAGATGCAACTTTCTTCCACACCACCCATAAGGTGGTGGTTGCCAGGCGCGCTTTTGTTAATGTGGTTTCTCCATAGAAATAGATACTTTTATTCGTATTTACGAATCTAACATTTCAGGTCGAAATGGATATTATGTAAATAGTACTAAGTATCGATTTGTGCAGGCCTAATCCACTTAAACCAACTTACTAATATATACATTAATTATACTTAAATAGATGCTAGGTGATTTATTGTACCCAAAAATTTATATTTTTAAAACGGAAATAACCTCTTATGAAAAGAGACACATTCATATGTGAAAATTATTCTTCTGTGAAAACGGTGATCGTAAATTTATAAAAAGAGTATTTACATGATGTACCCCCTTCGATCCACCATGAGAAATCGAAGTCGACTTCTGTGTATATTCTAAAATTATCCCGGCTTTATAAATTAAACTATTGGGAGCAACGTGAAACAAAAAACGTGTTATATTTATTGCTGTAAGTTAAAATTATCAATAAAGAATCGACAGCACCAAATTGAATATATAATTTCATTATATTACCACATTACTCCCAATAGTTTTATATTTATAAATTAAAATGTAATTGAAATCCAAATTCCGGGAATATATAATTTCGTGTAACATTTTAGATAAATTGTGCCACTTAAATCATGCTAATATCAAGTTTTCTAATATTTAATAACAAAACATGTTTTATGTTGCATTATTGATGATTATATGTTCCGTTATTGATTGTGTTATTTAGGTTCTAATAATGCTGTTGTGTTAACTATAACTACTTTACCTTCTAAAGAATTTTACAGATATTTCAGCACTTTCTATCATGAAATTAATTTATATAAAACGTGTAATAATAATTCAACAATTGAAATAACTTTTTTATGAGATTCAATTATGACATGATATATGGCAAGGAAGAAATAAATATTTTATGGTCTGGGAATCTAACTGTAAATATTCCAACAAATTAGAAGGGCGCAAAATGGCATACTTGGGATTTAATTGATAGTTTATAAATATTTGGTATAGATATTTATTGAAGTTATATATATATACATATATATATATATATATATATATATAATATATATATATAAATGGCTAAATGCATTTTACGACAAATTTTACATGTGCATGTGTTTCATGTTTTGCTTAATTTATCTAAAATACATATTCTCGTAGAACTTCCGGGTATTAATGCACTTTTTTATAAATTGATCGTGAAATATAAGCCAAGCCAAAGCAAGTTGTCCATTGTGCTCAACTATGGATTACAGTTGTGTATTCGTAATGAGATCGTGGAACTTAGAATATTTGCATGTTTTCTTTACATGACATGAAAAGTTATGAGCAGTTTCTTCCGTAATACAATATTCATGCACAATAAATAAATATGAATATATTGCGTCAATGCAATAAAAGTAATGCTTGTAACAGGTGGTAGTAGGCATATTAGGAATCTCTTCAGTGATTTATTGCACTAATATGCATGTCTGTATATAGAAGCACAACATATATGTAATGCAGCGAAGTTAATTTATTTGTTTACAATTTTGTACTAGAGATCAGGTATGCATAGAAGCAACAAAGAGTTCAACTCGTTTTCTTATCTTAATTCAAGATACATAGGAGGAAGTCCCCAAGTGGGGGATTTTATTTATAAATAAATCAAAAAATATTTTACGAAATGTTTATCAAATTATGATTATGTTAGATAACAAAGTTAGAAATCAAACTAAATTAACAAAAAGGCAATCTTTGCTAAAAAGTAATCAATTCTATCAATCAAACTTTGCTATAAAAAATATGATTTTAAACGGTGGCACCTATAGTACCGGACATTTCAAAATAATCTTTATTGATCACATATGTAGCCATCTCCACGTTCTGGAATGTCTGCACATGTGTCTTTGACAAATATTTTTAGATATTGCAAAAAAAGTCACTATTTATCCACCCTTTTGGCTGGGCCACACCAATGCTCTCAGCTGGTGCATTCACCATAAGCTTTTCATTCTTTGACTAGGAAATACGAAAAATGGAGGTATGCAGTGACCGTTAGCACTTATACAGAACAAAATCGAATAATTGGAATAAATTACGTAAATTCTCACAAGAAATATCAATATGTTTACTGTCCGGCACTAAGTGACGACTTAGTATCCGGTGCTAAGGGATAGACATTTTTGTTCATTTGGTGGCACCTACTAAAATTAGTTAAAATATCTAATAATATTATTCCACTTTACGAATAACAATCAAGTACAACTTTCATCTTTGCTTTTATCTACCACTCAAATGTAAATGCATAAATATGCTAGAATTACTTCCATTGATATTTAGGTGTCGCCGTGATTTTGCGCCTAAAATAGCAAAGGTTTCCTCCCGCCGTGGCTGTGTGCGTCACAGGTGAGTCTTGACGCGTGATCTTTCACATGTGTGCCCCCGCGCCCCTTTCACTTGTATTTTGAAATAAAAAGATTTATACTCGCCTAAATAATACGTGTTAAATAGAGTGTCCGGTGCTTGGTGCCGTCCGGCGTTACGGGACCTTCCCTTAATTAAAAATCAAATAAAATGATAAAAATAGCTGTTAGAGCTATACTTATAACATTGTTTAGAATCACATATGTTCAATTAAGCGATGTGTTTAACACTTGCCGTTCGCGAATTTCGAGATATATATGAACCTTGCCGTCGGAGCGGCGGCATCCGAGTCGAAAGGGTTAATCTCATGTGGGATACTTGCTTGACTTCTTATAATTCTATGATTTTACTTTTATAAATAATGTATCACTTTATAGCATACAGGTAAAATGTCAATTACCTAAATACACTATATAATTTTTTACGCAATGACATAAATAGTGGCCCCGTCGAATTGTTTTATCGTCGAATTTACCAAAATTAAAGTTATTCTAACAATGACATGATCAAGTGATAGAACAATCATTAGGTAACCATCTATAAGGGCACGTTAATTAATAAGTCACAAAAATAAACTTATATAACTTACTCAGTTCTGATTTCTGTTAAATAGTAATAATAATAACAGTAGAACTAATTCAAATATTGTCAAGTATTATTTACCGAACTAGTTGTCTATGACCCGTAGGTAGGTGCATGATGTTCTCGTACGTGATCTGACGCGTTCACAGCTCAACACCCACTTCCCGTATCTCATAACAGACAATGTTCTCAACTGATATTTAACGTTTCATTTTCACGTTCAAGGATTTTCCCATGCGATTACCGAGAGGTGTTGCCCGTCTTACGACATTTCCTACTCCGGCCATATGTGAGCTGGATTGTGTGAATTGAATGCTATCACTGATTATTTCGATGATATGTGATTGACATAAATTAACACCGAGATACACGGGATGTAACTGGCATTGGGACCGTTCAAGTATTACGTAGCAGATTTATTACAATTATTTACCCCCCCCCCCATCCCCCTTGTCAGCAAAAGTAAGCAAATCTCTTACCCCTACCCCCATACGTAAACATTTTTCAATTAATGTAATAAAATAAAAATACTACCTATGACGTAACCATCATCCAGACTTTCCCGCCCCTCATGTCAACCCAAAGTAAGCAAAACAACAACCTCCCCGCCCCCCTATAGTGCTTACGTAATACTTGAACGCCCATTACACTTTCGAGTAATATTCAAAAATTTTCAAGTAATGTATTGAAATTAGAGCTTAATGAACTGCAGTTCATTTAAATTATTTAGTATACAAAATAGTAAATTACAAAATGGCCAAATTTGGATTCACCCATTCCAAATATTTTAATTATTTGTAAAAGAAATTAGTTCCAGAAACAAAACTGATCAGTGTATTGGAAAATTGTTATATATTAACAATTGCTAATTTCGAATTAAAAGAATAAATTAGTCTATTTGTACAGCTACTAAATATAAAAACAACTTCAAATAATTTTATGATCATACGTATAAAAATAATGGTAATAATTGGTTAGAAAGTGTTTCCTTCAATACATTTCTTCACTAAGCTATTTTACCAATAGCAATTGGAAACAAATAATATAAGGATAACAGAAAAAGTTCATAAAATGTTGTAATAATGTAATGTTCCAGTGAGACAAATTATAATAGCGATCTTTTAACCATAGTGACTTTCTGTGAGAATCCTATGTTTCTCCTAACGGTTAGATGTTCCCAAGAAAGGAGTACTGTATATACAATACTAGAGATGAAAGAATTTTTCTGAATATCGACCTTAGTAATGAGCACATATTTGGTAAAAATTAGATTTTTTGATATACATGACTAATGATTTTAATACATATTATCGTAAAAATTAATGAGGCAATTTTTGATCAGAAAATGGGTTTCACAGAAATGATCTACAGGTGGACAGATACAAAGATAAAAAAGTAGGCAAATTGGGAGAAAAATAGGTAAACAAATAGACAGTTAGAAAGGTAGTAGGGTAGGTAGATAGGCAATTATACCGGCAGAATGATATGCAGGTAGGCAGGAATGAATTTACATAGGTAGACTGATAGAAAGATAAATACAAAGATAGAAAGGTAAGCAAATCGAAAGATATATAAGACCTGTAGACTGGTATACAAGTAGACATATATGCAAGTGGCCAGGTAGATTGTAAACAGATCAAATCATTATTGAATTGGTTTTCTACACATATGGGAAAGTGCATGCAAGTTGACTCAAGGCAAAGTGCCACTTACAACTAGTTAGATTTAGCCTAGAAAAGTTATTATAATCTTATATTTGGAATCTATAATCTTGAGTGAGTATTTGACCATTGGTCTTGAAACAGTGGTTACTGAACCAATTTCTTATGAATAAAGTCATGACCAGATTTGACAGAGATATTTGTTTTAGTTTATTTATTTATATTCATTATCCACAAAAGCTTATCGATTGTTGTAACATATATTGATTTTGGTATAATCGTAATTCGTAAACCTATCATAATACTTGTAGGACTAATAAACTAACAAACATAATTGTTTGACATAATTTTGTATAATAATATTCTTTTTAGGTTAAAATTTACCAGTTAATCTGAGTGTAGCTAAAATATTTGAAAATATTAATGCGATGTGACTAGAGATGTGTAACTCACTCCGGAGTTATCAGTCCGATACAACTACTTCCTCGGAGTGAATCCGAGTGGAGTTGTCTCACAGGATTTGTCATATCCGACTTCCCTAAACTGGTACTAAATCTTTTAACATGTGCAGATATTTGCTAAAATTTTTTTAATAATACAAACATTTGGATCGAAAGACGTGGTCTTTTTCTCGTCTCACAGCCAGTTTTAGGACTTTCCAGGTATATAATGTCTCAAGATAATGCTATTCTGTATTCTACATACTGTATACGATAATGTTTGCCCGTAAATGAGCTGTTTCAATGGTATACAACCAGCTAAAACATATTTAGTATTATATTATAACTTTTACACAATTGTGATTTTATAATTGTGTAAAAGTAATAGTATGCTAATCAATCTTCCTCATGTATAATTAATTCTCGAAAAAAGAATAATAAAAGAATGTAAGGTATTATTATTTTGTGAAAAATATTATACACAAAGATTTGTTCTTATTTCATACATAAGGTTCACTGCATACTCAAGTAACATACTGCATGAGTTAAATATTTAGCCAAGCCATATTTAGACAGAACAATAACGTATTTTGATTGCTTTTCAACAATGTAAAAAAAAGAATGAACTTCAATGTTATTTCTGGGCTCGCCCGTAGGTAAGCGGTTAAGAGCGACGGGACCCGAATCAGAGGTCCCGGGTTCGATACCCACTTCGAGCAGCCTGTTGTCAGGCAGCAGTGACAACGATTTTCACTTGGAAATATAGATAGCAATATATTTTCAAGTGAAAATAGCCCTTGCCCGGCATTGATGCACCAATGAAAAGTCAGCCCTATTAGACTAATTCTAATAACAAAAATCATCAAATATAGATGAATTAACCATTGGGTTACCATCTAAAAAATACGAAGTAGAAGTTTCAGCCTAACAGCTCATAAGACGTAAGGTTCTGATTGCTATTACAAATATTAAAAAAAAGTTAGTTCTGGGTTCAATCCTATTATCTCGATCTATTACATCGAAATTTCTCTTCTATTTACAAATAGTCGTAACACCACTACTTGGCATATTATACTTGCAGTTACATCGCGGTAACCGTGAAACCATACCCGTAATCCAAGAAACAAGAGAGCGATATTTGGGCGAGATGCCTCTTTTTATTATTTGTCTGTTGCTTCATGCACAGTTACAATTCTGTCTCGGGCGTCTTTGGTCTTGATGAATCTGACGACATTCATCAACTCCCGCAAAGAAGAAATGACAAACACATCACGCGGAGCGGTGACATGAGATGCTGCAAAGGCGGAATCTTTTGATCCATTTTTTAAGAAAACCGTGGGATATTTGCGAGTGCGAGGTGCCGCGGAAAGATGATATATTCTAGTGGCGCCAATGATTTTATTTAAATTATATGTTAAATTTTCTTCGAAATTGTTAAACTTTTTTGATTAATGTAATTATTAAATTAATTTTAATTCACTGCTTTAATTAGTAAGCTTTAATTAGTAAGCCTATTCGTCATGGAGTACTAGCAATATTTTGTGTGGACGAATCATTGACCATTGGCTAATTAAATTGCAATTTTTGAAAAAAAAAACAAAATATGTTCTATAATTTCAAGGTGCTTACGATATTTTAAGTCTATGCCGAAATAAATGAAACAAATAAAAACTAGTGCTGGAATATCCCGTACCAAAAATTATTATTTTTTCAAAAAACGAAAACATTTTTGAAAAAATTTTACTTCGAAAAAATCAGATTTTTGAGAAACTACAAATTTGACAAAAATTACTTTAAAAATTTTTTTTTAAAAATTTAATTAGTTAATTTTCTTCATTTTGACATATTTTGGAAATTCTGAACTTTTTTTCAAAGCAGTCATACTGCTTTAATTGCATAACGACAAAATGTCAAAGCGCGTAAGCGCCGCGTCGCCGTCTAACGGTTAAACATTGGTACGGAACCCATAGGAATGTAAACTAAATTTATACTTATTGTTAAAATCTCTATAAAATATCTGATAATTTAATGTGTATATGTCTAATAATCATTTTTTTACTAGATTTCCGAAACCGCTAGATCTGCCTTCATGAAAATTTAATCAGTTTTTCACCTTGTAAAATGTTTTTTGAATTATTCATATCGGACGCTCCGTTCTCTTAAAAACTGAGTTACCGTTTTTGGCACTTTTTGCTACATATCTTCGGAACGGCTAGTCCTGCCTTCGCCAAAAACTAATCAGCACGTCTCCTTATCAATACAAATCGAATGCATCCGCACACACACATTCACGCACATACACACACACATACATCCATTTTTTCTAAGGTATGTCAAAATGTTCAGAAGGTTTTGAAACGTAAAGATATATACAAATTTTCATTTTTGATTTTTTTGCGATTACTATAACTTGCCCTACGGAAAGTTAAATATTTTTTTATAACAATCAGAACATTAGTTATATTCTATGACCTATTTAGATTGACATTAATAAAATATAATTATAATGTACTATGATGCAATTTTACTAGAAAAAAATAATTGGCAATAATTTATTTAGTTTTCTCGATTCTGATGTATGAAGCAGCCGAGCAACGAGTGAATTAAAGTAATTTTCCAATTTTTAATGATGTTTAGTCGATCTTGTTTTTCAAACATGCTGATATAATTTTTTGGAACCCAGAACCCACTGCTTGAAAACATTACAAAATTAAATTTATTTATGCATTAATTAATGCATCAAAATCAATTCACGTGACATTTACTAAAATTTACGAAAAACTATCACATTACCATCTATGAATAATAAAAATAATTAAAATAATGAAACAACATTGGCGTCGCTTTATGAGTTGATCATTGAAGGTTAGGTTATCATGCTTAATGATTTTTGGAAATAGAATTATTGTCATTAATATATATCGCATATCCGATAGGGTTTTTTATTTTTTATTTTGTTTAACTAATTTGCAATAAGTCATAATGGAACCATATACAAATAGTATGATAAAAGTACACAAATCAAATCTTGAATAAATAAGAAACGGATTAATGAATATATTTATTTATGTCTAATATTTGTATCATTGATATGTAATGTTGATTAATGAGCATTGTTCATCATGCAGACAATCAAGTAGGGAATTGTTAAATGCAAAAGGAAAACATTAATAAAATGCTATACTTTAATAAAATTCTTACATGTACAGGTATTAGGAAATATTAATTATTAAGAAAATTATAAGATATTGTGAAAATATTATTTTTCTCAAAAATATGTTAGTAAATAAAAATTTTTGAATTAGCCGAAGAACATATTATACATAAAAAAGATTCGCAAATCATAATGAGTAATATTTAACATAACCCTATAAACTTGTCGAATTGTTGAGACCTGAAGGCAAACAGATGGTTATGGAGTATTTATAGGTTAACATGTAGTGACCCTTCAAATGACCACCATAGGAATGGCAACCAGTGGTACAATGGCCAATAGAAAACGTCCACGTTGTTAAGGTTAGGGTATATAATCCAGACCCATTATCGAATAACATTCACTTATCATTTGTATTGTGACAATATTACACGTAGTGTAAATATATAAATAGATATATTATTGTTATCAATGTATGTTTACCTACAAACATTTATTGTGCAAGGTAACATTTTTAGCATTATTTTGCAAGGGTTATTATTAGATTAATTGGTCTACACAATGAAACTTCAGTAGTTAATTTTCCTAGTTTTGTAATCATAATTATCTTATATATTTTAATAATTTTTATTCATATGCTGTTCTAAGAATTGTATTGAACGTATTCACCATATTTTTTATGTGCTGTTACACAATCACCTCGCTGATCTGAAAGTATTTGAAAAAAAACTAATACCCAAATATACTCTAAGCCTTACTTAATTAATAATTTCTTACTATGATTCATGGTCCTGGATCCACTATATATCCAAATATACAGCTTCCTACAATTGCAGTATAATTGCAATTATTTGATTCCAAGAAGATGAAAATAGGTTTATAGTCGGTTGTGAACAATAAACATCGGTAGTATTCCTATTCTCTGATAATTTATGATCTGAATTAATTTGCAGTTTGATGATTACCATTTGATTATGAACTATAGAATATATTGCACATCACCACTGAATTATGCCTAGTAGTTAACATCGTAGGGGAAATGAGGCGAAAAAGTATATGAATAATTTTTTTAAATAAAGGAGTGTATTAGACATTGCCAGTAATGAAATAACTTGTCTATATTTTGTAGAATTTTGGTGTCTTGGTTTAGGGTAAATTATGGTTAAAAACATTTCAGTAATTCAGGAGACACATGAATTATCGATGTATGAGACTATTTGGGATGCGAAATTATTTAATAAAATTTCACAATAACTGACTGTTATTAAATGAAACAAAAAATATTCCTCTTAGATAAATATTGTCTAAAATTTCCTCTTATGACGGAACTTTTAAACAATATACGTCGTTAATTTCCATTCACTTGCTGATCTTAATGACTTTATAATTAACTCGATTTGCACAGTAGCATATGCTTTTTTATTTAATTACAAAATACTGGTAGTTACAAAAATGTAGTAAAATAGTACAGCTTAAATATAGATGAATATATTTACGTCACACTTTTTAGAACTCAGTCTTAATTTGTACTATAACATTAATCCATTTGAAAAGCATTCAAAATATATAGTTTATGATGACTCTGTTCTAGTTCCATTATTAATTTATAATGTTAATTTTATTATTGTCATAAATATCATGGTTTAATTTTAGGTATGCATCTCCGAATGCAAATGGAGAATAATGACGCTAGGAGGACAATTCGTGTTCTACTTGCATTGTGACGATGATGGAATGTTAATCCACTGTTGCATAATAAAGTGTGAGTTGCATATAATTTCTAGAGTACTACAATTAGATTTATATGATTTTTATATATTGATTATTTGATATCTTGTTTTAAATTTGAAATCAATTATAAGTATAGCTTTTTATATTTATTTTGGGAGATCATTTTTCTGAATAATGACGGCAAAATGCAGTAAATATGGATTTTTGTTGATGTTTTTTCAATAAATACCATTTTGTGCCGCTGGGAAATTTTAGGAAGGCCAAATATTTCGTAATAGTTTCATAATTTTTGTAATTTTGAAACTTAATACAAAGATACATACTGAATACTGATGATCACAAGATATCGAAATAAAATCATCTGAATGATTATAATTCGCTCTTCACGGAGTTAATAATGATTTACTGAGAAATTGTAATTGCTGTTTACTCGATAGTTTTTCAAACAAACTGATTTATTAAATTATTTTTTCCAAAAAGAAACAACGCAATATAATAATTTTTACATGATTTGAAACAAGGTTCGAAAAAATAAGTTTAATTACAAGAACATTTCCACCAAACATCACACAAATCTATACTTTATTGATAAGTTATGTTTTGATAAGCAATTATATCGTGAAAACCAAACGAATTATTTCACAAAAAATAACACACATCAAACAAATAGCTATCTGACTAGTCTTAGTAATACTTATTTTTTGCTAATTTTCAAAAATTTGTCACCTGGTCTGTGCCTTTTCACCGCACAGAAATAATGGTATTGGACTTTTTTACTTGCGGACATTTAAGACTTTAATGATGATTTTTTATTGATGCAGCAATGTCGAAAAAGGGCTATTTTGATAAATTTATAGAGATACTAATAGAGAGAGTATTTTTACGTGGAACAATAATTTTATAATTAAAAAATAGCAATATATTCAAGTTCAAATCATAAAGAAAGGTTCAACTAGTTGCACTTACAGGAATGTCTTAACAAATGACTTAGAATAATGAACTCTGAGCACCGTAACAATCATTTACCCTATATATGCGACACGTACGGTCCGCAGACCTTAAGGATTTGAATAACAATCGTATCGGACAAATTAGTTTTATCCGTGTGTCACACTCATGTACCGCTACTGTTTGCTCCACTGAATGCTAGAAGCAGACTCCTAATTGTAATTTAACATTAACTTACTCTAACCATGAGCGCAATAGCGGTAATAGTAATTTAATAAAAATTAAGAATGAATTAAAACACGAAACTTATTCCCATTGGAGATGGGACACGTCTGTAAAGCGGTAGCTTCTTCATAGTTGCACGACTAAATTTTCTAGTTCTTATATAAGCTTTCATTACATTTTGTAGAGGATTTTGATTAAATCAATTAGTTATTATTGATTATTACTAAAAAAATAGTTCAATTAAAATGAAAATGTGAAAACCTTTAATAGTTTTATAAAATTGTTTTAGGATTTTTCACAGAACCTTTTATTTGTATTTAATAGTAGCAGAAATTCAGACCACGCACATACACAGGCATATATAGATAAATTTATGGTTTAGATGTTGAATTTTTTAATCTGAAGAAATAGCTGCCCAATGGTAATATTGAAGACCTTTAGCACTACCAACTCCCTTAGCATATATTAACAGTATTGGTGAACTCACTTATTAGAGTTATTCTCCAATTATGGATATCATGTTTATCACAATAATTTATATGTGTATTTGAAAGTGTGTCTGTGTGTGAGTGAATGATATAAGCCAAATAGAATAGAACTGTATTCTGATTGAGATTTAAAAAAAAAAAATTCTGACTTCTTTTCATATTTCCATTTTAATTAGTTGTTTTCCTGTTTTGTCAAACTTAAATGTGACTTGATTAAAGCTTATACATGATTTTCATAAAGCTTATTAGGCATATTAATTTTTAGGCACAATTTTCGTGAACACGCAAGTGATATAGATCATTCTACTGATTTATATATTGATCGATTTCTATTAATTTTTGTTTTTAATAGTATTCAAGTTTCAAATAATCTCTTGCTTGTAATAATTTAGTAATATCCAAGATAGTATTTCTATATTTTGCATTGTTAGGCCACAATCTTGAATCCATTTCAAATCTACCTCAAGCTTAAAAATTTGAGCATTGTTTACTGAAATAACTACTAATTATCTAAATGGATTTTTTACATGTATGCCACATAATCAACAGTCTACAAAACTTTAGTTATGTAAAGATTACTAATAACTTAAATGATTTAATAAATTGATTGAATTTAATAAATTCTAAAAAATAAAAGAGAAGAAATTAAATAAATTTGGAATAATATGTTTGAATTTTGGGGCATATAAGTACGTACCTGTGCAATGTACAAAACTGTGTTTAAAATTCGATCATTATGATATACCTAATCGTGTCATTGTTTCTTTTAGAAGATGCTTAATATTTCACAAAATAATTTATTAAGCTTTTTATAAAAAAGTTTCTAAATTTTTAATGACATTTAAAGTGGCTATGAAGTTTATGCAGTTAATACGAAAATTGATTGAATTTAATAAATTCTTAAAAATAAAAGAGAAGAAATTAAATAAATTTGGAATAATATGTTTGAATTTTGGGGCATATAAGTACGTACCTGTGCAATGTACAAAACTGTGTTTAAAATTCGATCATTTACCAAAGTCACCATACAATGATAATATATTCTTTTTATTTATCCCACGATAAAGGATGACTTCACCCGCTACTATACCGAAGTGCTTTTAACAATTAAATATATATAAGATATATGAATCAGAATCTTGTTTTGTTAAAAATATCGATCACTTATGATATAATTTTGCAAGAATTTGTATTGTTTTAACGACATATCACTCGACTTATATTATTCATTCTTGTATATTTACAGTATATAATTCAATTTACACTATGCACCTGCAAGGCAAGCAAACTTTATATTGAATCCCAAGTAATACCGTGCATTAAATTATTTACAAACAGTTATTCCATATGGTAGTCAAGATTTCCATCAACACCTTCGTTGCAAAGTTGCATCTGATACATACCATAACAATGATAATTTACTATGTAGTAGGATTATGAGTTAAGATGAAGATTTTATGTAGGACACACGCTAACTGCCCCGCAACGGCTGAAAGCATTCAATTGCTTGATATATGAGAAGCCGGTGTAAGGCGGAACAAACCTTACAAATTGTACAAAATTTAAATAATAAACCAATAAAGTGCAAATCGAATTCAACCAACAGACAATTGTAGAAAGATACACTTATTCTATTATTGTATATGTAGCAAATGTATTTCGAATATCAATAAAGTCCATTGACCGATTTTATCTTGAATTATTTTGATTTACGCCGATATAAAACTGATAATAATTTACATCTAACAATATTGAGTTTGTAACAATTTTATTTATGTCTTGGATATTTTTTGAAGTTTTGGTGAATATTTTGGCAAAAAATTTATATATTTGTGTAAAAAGTTCTTGTTTGTATTAAAGGAAATTAACAAATAATTGTTATTTTCAAAAAATGATGCGTAATTTTTTTAACTACTTTGCTACTTGGCAACTTGGCAACTTGGCAATTTGGCAACTGCTCAGCTTGGCAATTTCTCAACTTAGCAACTTAGCAACTTAGCAACTTAGCTACTTTGCTACTTCGCTATTTTGCTACTTTGCTACTTTGATATTTAACAACTTTGCAATTTAACAACGTTGCAATTTAACAATTTCTTCTTAACAACTTTGCAACTTCGCAATTTTTCAACTTTGCAACTTGACAACTTTGCAACTAGACAACTTTGCAACTTGACAACTTTGCAACTTGACAACTTTGCAACTTGACAACTTTGCAACTTGTCGACTTTGCAACTTGACGACTTTGCAACTTGACAACTTTGCAACTTGACAACTTTGCAACCTGACAACTTTGCAACCTGACAACTTTACTATATAATTCTTCCTCGACCATTGATTGCAAATAAGAATCAAAATTATTTGATGTAGATAGAAAATAAAGAATTTTTATTACATTTTTGAAAATAAAAGAAGGAACAATTCTATGTAAGAGGAAGTCGATGTATGTGATCGACTATTATTTTATACTTTACCGTTCATAGATGTTTTCCTCAAAACTGCACCGATTATGGAAAAAATTATAATTCATTACATAAAAATCGGCAAAAACTGAGGTTTTCTATATCCAAATCGTTTTACAAAATTATCAGGTAAGTTTAAAATTATTTGTTCACGTTTTAGTCGAAAGTCCAAACCCATTTTGAAAATTCAAAACAGATATCAGTTGGAAATAGTTAGAAAGCTGATTATGGAAGCGGATTAAGGATTTATGGAAGATGATTCTGAAATGTCATCGGTCTACGGAAATTGGCCAAATTATGAAAATACTTCAAAGTTTGAAACAATAAGCTGTGTCAAATTTTTCATGTTCTCTCGTCACAATTTTAAATATTGATAAATCCCCATTATTATTGAATTTAATTTAATTGACTTTCCGTAGGGTATAACTTACTCTAGTAATCGTAAAAAATTAATAATGAAATTGTTTGAAAGGTTTTTGAACATTTTGGCATACCCTAGAAAAATTAAAGTTTTAAAGCTTTTATAAAGCAATTTGCCTCAAAGCACGATGTTGTGGACCACTTGGTATTTTCTCGTTTGTCGAAAACGTCTTCTACTGAAACTAACGAATAAGATTTAAATATCATGCTCTGGTATGAACTGTTATTTGATGAATCTTGCAGGTAGTACATATATAGTTTATGAACGAGTAGGAATGTGTTGCGCTAATGGCTCTTATGCATATTACTCTGTGATAATTACTTTTTCTGCAGATGGATGCAGAAAATTACATGTAAGGAAGCTGTACCAGTGACTCTCTTGAAACATCGTGAATGTCAATATCGATAGCATATATTTCTATTAGTGTCGCTTCGCTTAAACATTTTAATCGATTTATTTTTATAAAGAGAATGCCGATATATCTTATATTTTATCGATTCACAAGGAGGGAAAGTATTAATTACTGCAAATAATAACCGGTTAATTAAATTATTCAATTTGATTTAATAAAATTATTCTATTTCTATTTTTATCATACTCTCTCGAATGTAATTAATTATTTATTTGAAGTCATTTTTCAAAATAATTGCAAAACGTTCTATTTTAAAAATAATAATTTTGTAATAGTAATAACTTATGTTGTCAGGCGGAAGTGTGTGGTATGAAAGTACATTACACGTCATTATGAGGTATTTACCATATCAACATTTTTATATAATTTATTATTTAATCACAAGTATATTCATTTTTTAGATTAATAAATTGTTTTATTCTATTTATCTCAATTTTCTTTATAATTCTTTATATCTTACTTTCTCTAGTTTCTTTGCACTACTATCTTGAAATTGTTTCAAGTTGCAAAAAGTCTATTGATTTATGTCTATATGCTCTAAATATGAATACTAATAGCTGCTATCTATACTAATACTAAAATGGTTATATTATTTTTAACAAACCGATTTAGGAAGCAAAAAAGCTCTGTTAAGGGGTAATCTGATCTAGAATTAAAAAATAAAACAATTTTGTTTGACAGACCAAGTATTAGGAAGCAAGAAAGCTCTATTAAGAGGGTAATTGGGTATAGAATTAATGAAATCAATTTTGGTTTTTGGCACTTTTTAACTATTTACGAATGTGTGTGTACAAAAGGGTTTTTCAAAATTTTATTTATTTTTGGATATCCTTCATCTGTGAAATTTTGAACTCATTTTCGTCGATACGTCTTTCAAGGATATAATACCGACGATTTCTTAATTTTTTACTGAACTGTTTTACTTGCAATTTTTACAGTCTTCTATATAGACTTGTTTTCAGTATGAACTGACAGGCGTTATTTTGTAAGTAATATTTTTTTAACTTTTTAGTAGCTAATATGATAGCGACATTATTTTTAAAAACATATTTATATTTTTTTCTCCAGATAATTAGAAGAGCAAAAATCATGGGTATGGTTAGGTGTCAATTTGTTGAAACCATTCACTTTATCACATTCTAGAATTAAATTTGTATGACTAATTTAATTTTTATTTTCATGTTATATTCTCAGAACATTAATCAATTCCTTGTAAAAAATACTGGAAAATTGTAGTTTGCCATTTTTACGGTCCTTCAAAATTCACACGAAATTCATGCCTTTAGACCAGAATACTCCCTTAATATAATTACAGAAGTAGTTGTAACCTACAGAAGTAGTTGCCCTTGTTGATTTCTGAGATTGCAATATTGTTTGTGTACTAAAAACTTGGTGACCAACGCCCAGTCTGAACTATCCACGTTATAAACACAAATATATTTACCTAAGGAATATCTAAGTTGTTAGATCATATGCTTCAGCTATTTTGCGTGAAATATTCTAATAACGGTTCAGTGATTTTGTCCGGATTGGATCTCGTAGAGCACGGAATATTAATTGTGTGAAAATAAATCAACAACAGTCAGAACTTTATCCCATCACATGCGTTTGATATCTTATTTATATTCAAAAAAATCAATATGATAAACGCTGCCCATGATTGTTGGCAGGCCGATAATCACAATACGTACAACCTAGTTTGTAAATACTTTATTGCATATTCCTCATGAGATATTATTGTTTTAGCTCATGCTCGGATAGCGCACGCTTGTATCTTTTGCAATGTTTAAAATTTATTGCGCATACATTACATAGATATTCAGATTTACTATTTATGATCGCTGAAAGATGAAGCCGATGCTAAATTTCTGTGGGTAGTCTAGCAGTGATTCTGCTATTACTTCAGGAATCTGTATTTTAAATTGGTTGTAAATTATTTCAACATACACATATATATGTTAACAACTTCGATTAATGGTTATCTTTTATCATATGGGCAGTAAATATTTAAGGTAAATTGGTATTGTATGAATATTTAACATTTATTTGTTTGGCGAATTTTGGTTGCAAATTTATAGAACTGCAATGATAAAATACAATATTTTGTAATTTTAAGTGAAATGGCCCTCAAAATACAAAAAAGTATATTGAAAAGAGATATTTAATGAAGGGTTTGAAATCTTGATGAAATTTTAACTATCAGTTCCCTGCTTAGGACAAACTTAAAAAAAATGAAAAGTAATACAACCGCTCAAATTAATTAATAAAATATAATAGTAAAATGTATTTTTATATTTCTATGTATAACTTTATAGAATTTGCTTTATAAATATATACTTTTTATTATTTATATTCTTGTAAATATACATGATTGTGCATTATTTCTATTTCTTAATAAATAATTTAATAGTTTGTTGGACATTATTGAAGGTATGATAATTTATATTGTCAGAAAGATTACACCAGGTGAAAAACGAATCAAAAGGTTCCAGTACATTCCAGACTAATTCGTTGTTTATACTTTCTTCAATTATACTTTATAAATTTTTGATACTTCTCGAAAAAATTCCGCATTTACGTTCAACTAAACATTTTGCGTTAGATTAAAATTTGCAAAATATAAAACAGGAAAATTACTTTCGGCTTTTAAGCCGAAAGCATCTTCTACAATATAGATATCGAAAATGTAGTTTTTTATTATCTTTTAAAAATTATTTACTAGTTATCTGCGATTTTCTAAACATTTTATGTGAATTTTAGGTAATAAAAATAATTTCAATGTCATTGTGTAAATTGTGTTTAATTGTGACATAAATCCTGTGACAACCATCTATCCAATAATATATATATATATATATATATATATATATGTGTGTGTGTGTGTGTGTGCAAGTTATGAGTTATTACAATAGGCACATAGTAAATTTAGGGCATTGCGATCTAGCAGCGATTTGCATTTTGCCATTAAAATGTTGATATAATGAAATGACCTAGCTCTACCACCTATTTATACAAAAGCACAACACAACAATGAACTAAATGTAATTCCAGTTATAGCGGTATTCAGTTGTAGATTTCGCATTCGAAACAAAGTAAATACTGAATATTTAGTGTAAAACTATGCAAAGCTTGTGCGAAATGTAGTAGACGGTCAATAGAATTTTTGCATCATGGAAACTAGTCATTGAGTAACTTATTGAATTTAAACGTAGAGTAAAATGTATCACAATTTATATAAATATATATATATATATACATATATTTATTTATTTATATATATATATATATATATATATATATATATAAATTGATGTATTAGTGTCTGGATGGCGGTATGTCCTATGCATTCATAAATCACACATCTATTCACTGTGAAAATTTGAGAAGGTTTCCCTGGACAGGTTTAAGGTTTAATTTAAGGTTTTAAGTGTTTTTATATATGCAATAAAAATGAAAAAGTAAAAATTGACCCAGAATTTAAGAAAAAAATATGAGAAACCTTCTCATATTTTTTTCTTAAATTCTGGGTCAATTTTTACTTTTTCATTTTTATTGCATATATAAAAACACAAAAAAACCTTAAATTTTCACCCTTTTACTAGAAAACTCTATTTCGTAAGAATTATTATAGTAATTACATAATGATTTATCTCGATTTGCGTCAAAAAACGTTTTTTATTGAACTTTAATTGAGATGTCTGGAGCTTAAAAAGCTCAATTTTACATAAAACTAGTTGTGTATGGCATCGTGCCCTAAGACAAGTTGCTGGAACTTCTCGTACTGTATCGAAATGTTTGAGGAAAATTAAATGTTTTCGAATAGATTATTATAAATACTTATATAATTATAATTATATAAGTATATAATAAATATAATTTTGTTTGGCAAAGGTTTTTATTCTATTTTTGACAAACCAAGTATTAGGAAGCAAGAAAGCTTTATTAAGAGGGTAATCTGGTCTAGAATTTTTAAAAAATAGTTTTGTTTTTTGGCATATTTTTAACTATTTACGAATGTGTGTACAAAAAAGTTTTTCAAAATTTTATTTATTTTTGGAGATCCTTTATCTGTCAAACTTTAAACGCATTTTTTTCGAAACGTCTTTCAACGATATAAAGCCGACGATTTCTTAATTTTTTACTGGACCGCTTTACTTGCAATTTTTACAGTCTTCTTTATAGACTTTTTTCTGTATGAACTGACAGGCGCTATTTTGTAAAACATATTTTTTAACTTTCTCGTAGCTCATAGTATTTCCACATTTTTCTAGATTAATATTATATTTTGCGTCAAAAAACGTTTTTTATTGAACTTTAATTGAGATTTCTGGAACTTAAAAAGCTCAATTTTACATAAAACTAGTTGTGTATGGCATCGTGCCCTAAGACAAGTTGCTGGAACTTCTCGTACTGTATCGAAATGTTTGAGGAAAATTAAATGTTTTCGAATAGATTATTATAAATACTGCACCATTGTCTAATATTAATAAGAATTATATAAACTGAAATGCAATGTTAAAATTAGTTATTAAAAGTATATAAGTGAACTTTAGAACTAAAAGAATTAAAATTAAAAACTGAATTATTTTTATATACAATTTTTTTTTTGAAAAATACTATTTTTTTCCAAAAGCAATTGTATTGCCAATGCAAGCAGAAATATTTTTGGATCATTCGTATTGGATGCTTAGTTCTCTCAAAAACAGCCATTTTTTGTACATTCAGCTCCGGATCTTCGAAACAAAAATAATTTTATTTTTGATTTGAATCTCATTATTCTGATAATTATTTTTAATTCTGTTGTTTAACCAAATAATTAGGATGCATCGCGTTGATTCTATAGTGTATTTATTATTCCGTGAAACCTCTTCGAAGTTAAAATTAATATAGTTTATATTTTTTACCACCAGGCTGTCCTTTCTTGCCCTGCAATGAAAGAAAATTTTGAAAATAGCTTAAAATATATTTCTACAATGATTAATTAGCTGTGCATTCAACTAAATATATTTTGATAGTTGTTTATTTGATATTTTTTGTTGTTGTGATGTTATTGTCACAATATAATTGCTGCGATCAAATTGGAGCTTTGTCGCAGGTTACACTTTTTTAATATTTTGGATCAATTTAATTGATGTTTTTATAATGCAAGATTGAAAATGTATGTAACTCAATTAGGTAGAAATGATAAATGGACTTTTTTGCCAACTGATTGCATGTAGAGCACATAAACAAAAAATTTTGCTGATGCTTCTAATACAGCTCAACCACAAACTAACATTTGCTATTGTCCATCACTTGATGTATCAAAAAGGCATATATAAGATTTATATTTGTATGTATAATATAGCAAGCGTAATCTAGTACAGCTAGTTTCATTAAATTTGGAAAGACATATGCATATTGCATACTATCGAATGTTCAGAAAAGATAGTTTATTGAAGAGAAATTAATTATTGGTTCTCTTCTTGATATGTAAAAACAAACACTTTTTAAGATTTATAGATTTTATTTTAATTTGTAACTTACATTATTGGGTTCAAACATAACTAACTCCCGCTCAATAATAATCAGTTTTTACCTGATTCGACCCTTATTGTCAGATAAGGGTCGATTTATAAAAGTTTTATATAAATAGTACCAACATACGAGATTAAATTAGAAACATATTTTGATGAAAATGTGTTGAACATAAAATATTATAATAAATACATAACAGTTCTTAACATTATATACATATTCCATACTGCCCAATGACTAGTGCCTGGATTTATATTGATGATTAAATATTCGTAGAAAAACAATATAATATTTTGAGCTCTCACAGAAGCATAAACTCTTGGGCAGCCAAGACAATATTATCTCTTAGCATCTGCATCTTCTATCTTATCAAAGATTCATTACCGAATTGCGAACTGCCGACCTCGGCTGCCCTATGACTTTTTAACGCAATGAGAAGGCGAATCTAGAGTTCGCGTGGTGAATCGCGGTCCGTGCGAGCCGGGCGAATGAATCCTTAATGCGATCGCTATTATTTGGTTTCTGAGCGTTAATATTTTACGATACCGCGGTGTATAATTTCACGATATGTATCTATGCGGCGAACAGCCTCTTCTGTTTCTTTAGCTGCTTGCAAGTCGCTTTCGGCGTTTATGTGCTTGTTGCACTACTATGGGTCTTTGACCTTTGACTTTACCGGTAGAGAGATAGAAGTAGAAATATTCTGTGCCAGTATCATACGTACGTACAATGTACATGCATTGCCCCGTGCACGCGATAAATGGAAATCGATACAAAATGAATTAAATGTTTACCATGAGCCACATGTGCTCTGGGTGACATAAACCATCGTCGTTTGGAGATCAAATTAGGTTGTGAGGTAGTCAAATTCCAGCTTGTTTCTTTGCGATTGAACAAAATATAAATGTTTTCTCGAGTATGTGTTTATTCTTCTCTCAGTGCGAGATATGGTGCAACTCTATGCTACTATCATATAGATCAATATCTAAAAAGCCCCTAATTCCATTGGGTTCATGCAAGTGAAACTTCAGCAACCTATTTTACGTTTCATCCAATATTTCCAAAATTAAATAACAAGATTTCAAAACTCCGAAAGCAAATAGTTTTTGATTACATTATCACTACATCAATTTGTATTTTATAGGAATTACATCTATAAGTGCTCATTTTTCCTTCAGTACGAGATAAGAAGCCTGTTTTATGTTTGTTAGGCACCTAATATTGCCAGTAATTGATAAAACTATTTTGAAATTCCGAAGATAAATTAACTTTGATTAGAACATCACTACTCAATCTCAATCAAAGGGTGTTTTAAGGGGCCATTTTAGTGTAGAGCGAAGAATTTTAGGTCATTTTTAAAGTGTCGTAAAAGAAAGCAATGAATGTTTTTACTATGCATTTTTACCACTTGTTTATTAATATTATTAAAATACAAAACAAAAATTAAAAAATACAAAAGTTGAAAATTGTAAAAACTGGCAGCTGATGAAGTGGGTGGTCTCAAAAAATTGGCACCTCAGTCTTGACATGATTTCAGCCCTCCTAGCCATCGGAAATGTAAAAAATAAAAAGATTAATAAGCTACAATGATGTCGCAATCGCCCGAACTAGCGATGAGTAAAAAACATTTTTTTTTACAAATTGGCGACTGTTTAAAAAAAGTGTTTTTTTTTTACTGTTTTTTTGAGTTCCTCGAATTTTTTAAAAATAGTAAAAATTTGAATTTGGGGATAATCCTAGTTTGGGCTATAGATAGGTCTATAAACAAAACTCTCGGAACATTTCAAGTGAATCGGTCGATTGAAACTCGAGAAATCATATCAAAAGCACTGAAAAAGTCCGTTCTGAGAAAAACGCATTTAAAGTTTTGCGTGAAGCCAAACCAGTAAGGAGACCGAGTCAGTAAAATGCCTATATCTCCGAAAAAAATTCAAATTTACAAAAACTTTCTCGTACCCATATTCTTCGATAGTTAAACTCTTAAAATATGAAATAAAAAAATCGATTTTTTGAATTTCTACACTAGAATACTGCCTTAATATCAATAGAGATTTATCATCGACATCATATGTCCATCGTAAAAAATATATGCAACTTTCAGGCTAAAGGTGGCATTTGCAATTCTTTGCCTTTCCTGTCATCACATAAGATTTACTGAAATTAAAAGAGTCTATTTTATTTAATTTATAGTAAATTTTGGATATATGAGTTAAACTTCAAAAGATTAGTGAAATTTAAAATTTAAAGCTTTGATTTTTAAGTTTTGCATTAGAGAAGTTTATTATCAGAATTGTCCCTGAGAGAATAATAACTGTTTGACTAAATAGCTTGATCTGTTCCCAATTAATAAAAAGTCTGATTATTTTATAAAAGTATAGAACTTTTATTACATTTTAATATAATATAAAATCAAGGTTTTGGGCGTTGAAGTTTTACTTTTCTAAGGAATCCAAATATTTTTATTATAGTCGTACTTGATTTTTAATTTATTAACGTAAATTGAAACCGAAAATTAATTTTTTTGCATATCTACACGTTTTGAAGGTTTCTGAACATTTTGGCATACCTCAGAGAAAATGAATGCGTGTATGTGTGTTTTGCATATCCGCATTTTTGTCCACGTTTTCGGGCGCATGGATCAACCGATTTGAATGGTTCAAAAAAATTTGATTTCCATTTTTGTTAGTTTATCTAAATTATCAATCGTATTAAAAAATAGCTCGTAAATGTAAACGTGATTTAATTAATTTAGGTCTGATATTACAATTAAAGGAGGCTGAAGATGAAACACTAGTAAATTATCAGATTGGTTTAAAATATATAGTGAATTTCTCTAATTTTACCAAGTGATAACGTGTTCTTGAAATAATAGGGCAGTGCAAAATATTTTTTTATAAAGTTTGGTTAAAATCTACTAATGATTTTTTGCCGCAATATAAAAAATCCAATTCCAATTAGATGCGCTAATTAATTTCAAAGTGAAATCCAGCATCGGAGTAATATGATTGAATAATGGCAATTTCTAATTGGCCATCCGTTATCTGTGTGACCTTTGACCTGCAATTTTCTTCTGTGATGGGACACGGAATGTATTGTTAATCGCGAGCATTCCTCAGTAACGAGGGCGTTATTTCTGGTCTGCCCGCGGTTGCTGGCGTCCTCATGGGCCGAGAGCGCCGTCCTCCAGTCCTGTTCCCGGCGTGTTGCGGCCGATGCGTGCATATCAGTACATCACTTTTATTGCGTTAATGAACCTCGGCCGCGAGTCGTAAGTCGCCTGTGACAGACCGGAATTAATGTGCGATCCCGGACAACTCTTAGGTTTGCTGGAAAATAATTATGCCGCTTCTTCCTGACGCAGGAGCGTGACTGAAATTTGATTTATATTGCATAGAAACATTTCCTTTTTGTGCGAATCGCGTGTATCAAAAACTAAACGCTGAATTCCTTGCCTTTAACTATAAAAGCTGCTGATGGTAATATATTGTCTGTATATTACAAATTCTTTTGGTTTTAATTAAGGACCGCGTTAATTTTTGAAATATTAGCTGTTAATATTTTTAATTTTCTGTATGGATCGAATACAGTTAAAAATATGTAATTGAAGAGTTCATTAAGAAAAAGCACGAGGAAATAAATTTGTTGCGGTTCAGATTTTGAAACATAAAATATTTCTTTGAGGGTCAGTGGTATATAAGATCTTATTAACTTCCCGTAGGGCAAGTTATTGTAATGGGCCGAAAATCGAAATTGAAAATTTTTACATTTCTCGACGTTTTGAAGGTTTCTGAACATTTTGGCATACCTCAGAAAAAATGGATGTGTGTGTGTATGTATGTATGGATACAATTTTTTGTCCACGTTTTCGGGCGCACGGATCAACCGATTTGAATGGTTCAAGAAACATTCGATTCCTATTGATAGGGATATGTGCTGATTAGTTTTTAGCAAAGGCAGGTACAGCAATTACGGAGATACGGAGCAAAGAGTGCAGAAAATACAAATCGAGTTTTTGAGAGAATGGAGTATCGGATTTGAATGAGCTAAAAAACATTCAATTAGTAATGATTAGAAAAAGTGGTTATTGGTTTTTGGCAAAGGCAGGCCTAGCCTACAGAGCTAAATTTTTTTTGTATATCGAAAATAATACAGATTTCAATCGTAATTCTGACTAAAGTTCTAATGTACTTTAAACAAATATGTTTAACTTGGCAATTCAGTTTATATAATTTTTATAAATATTAGACAATGTTACAATATTTGTAATAATCTATTTGAAAACATTCAATATTTCTTAAACATTTCGTTACAGTACGGGAAGTTCCAGCAATTTGGCCTAAGGCACGATGCCATACACCCCACTAGTTTTGCCTTGTTCCGAATTGGATTCTAACTCTGCCAAAGTTGAAACCAATGTTTAACTGTTTTTGGCCTCGAAAATGCATTAGGGGAGACTGGCTTCGGCTGTGCCAGTGTACGAAAAACACGTTCATCATAACAACTGAATTATACTGATTTTGAGAATGGGTTCCAAAATGAGAAAGACATAGAATGTTTGTTCAAAGAAGGCACCTTCATTGATCTGAGTGTTTTTGACTCAAAATATTTTTTTTTCCTTCAATTTCTTCTAATAATAAAAGTTACTTATATACAGATCACTTTGTTATTTTGCTGTAAGGTAAACATTAGTAGTTATTTATCAGCTATTAGTTTAGTTTTATATAATATGTATCTGTTGTGATTGTATTTCTCGTCTTTTTTCTGGTGAAGATTAAACAGATAAGACAAATCTAACTTAACTAAGCAAAATACGAAAGAGAAATGGACAGAAAAAATCAATACAAGAAAAAAAAAGATTTCGCAATTATATTTTTTTTAATTATGTTTTGTCATATATTGTTATATTCTATTCAAAATGTTTAAATGATGAGATTGTGATGCATTACATATTTCTGACAATGAAAGTAGTTATAAACCATTTTGGCGTTTATAGCTGTAGGTGTGACATACGCCCTTTTTTGTATGATTTGGTTTTATGAATCGATTTTAAGGATGGTATTCCAGTATTTTTTCTCAGCTAATTGTTAAATTAACAAAATCATTGCTGATCAAAAAAATAAGTGTACGCCGTCTTCGCTACAATAATATTATGGACTGATCACGTTACGTAGAAAAAACTGTTTCTTTCCATATTTTAATAAAGATGATATTATTTTGTGTGATCGATACCTGCGCATACTTTTAAGATTGATATAAAAACATATTTCAGTTTATTGCTATCTATTTAACTAGTATCATAAAAATTTAATATACTGTGTTGTTCTGTTCATAGAAATTTCTGCACGTTATAGCTACCACTGCAAATTCTCTTGAAATAACTTTGATTCTAGGCCATCGGTTTGGTTTTAAATCCATCATTTAAATCAAGTTTAAACATTTAACCGACTTTTATGAGAAGAATCTTTCAAGGTGTTGCCATTACAGATGGGACATAGGTCAGATGCTGTTCGCTTCTTGCAAATAGGCAATTACGATTTAACAGTCATGGACTATTAACTTTTTCGAACTTTATCGCATGCTCTTACGACTTCCTCGCAATCTCCGTGGAAAATCTAAACGACGCAAGAAATACATGCTTTATGTAAATGTAGTAATGTATTTAATAGAAATGTCATTTAATGCGTCTCATGGAATTACTTAACGTATAAGAAATGTTATTAAAATTGCAATTATTGGTCTTTCAGTATTAATGTTTAGCTTAAACACAGTAAATTTCATGTACATGATTTATATTCACATAATTATAATAGAGTGTGGTTTTACATGTATTTTGCATATCGGTAATAAAGATTTTCGGACAGGTGTATTAAATATATTACGTAGATTTTCTTCAGACTTATTGAAAATAATAATTTCCATAATATCGATTTAGTAGATGCATAAGTGAATTCATATTTGAATTTTTGTTTGTTTTTGCTTAAGTTTACTTAAGTACATAATTAATTTTATCTCTTATCACTAATAAGTAGGGGAGACTGGGTACAGTTATGTTACTTTTTTTGATCAGATCAATTCACTAGCTAGCTGTGTGAATAGTCAATTAAATGATAATTTGGGTATAGTAATGTCACTTTTTTGATCAGATCAACTCACCAGCTAGCAGGAAAAATTGTCAATTAAATGATTATTTGAACATTTGTCCACATGGAAATGCTGAAATAGTGCCCTTAAATACGATGGAATAGCCATGAAATTACATCATACAAGTGGAGGACGAGTGACCACCGTCCATACTTCCACGGACGGTTGTGACATGCATAAAAATTGGTTAAAAACTAAGACGTACAAACGCCAAATTAGTTGATTTTACTTTTATTGTAAGAAAAATGTAATGCAACATAACACTGGATAACAGGATAATCATTTAAACAAAACTTATTAATATAATTTAACAATATATAACAAAACATACTTTTTTAAACAAAGTCAACATTAATTTTCCTTTCGCTTTATCTTTCGTACTTTGTCTTAGGCAAGTTAGAATTTTTTATCTGTTTAATCTTCACCCAAATAGGCAAAAACCCACATGTCACAACCGTACCCAACACACACTATTGGGAACAAAACATTAAAACAACAAAATTCTACAGCAAAATAATAAATAAAGTGATCTACCTGCTGTATACAAGTAATTATTTATAGTTACAAATTATTATTAAAAGAAATGGAATAAAGAAACTTTTTAAAAGCTATGTGATTTACAGATCATGTTAATATAGAGCGCCGACTAAATACAATATTGGAAACTTGTTCGAACAAACCTACTTTATCTTTCTCTCTAAAGTCAAAACATCAATTATAGACAAAATGTACTATAATAAAATCATTTTTAGATTTGTTTTACTGAGTGGAACATATCACGACCAGGCTTATCATTTTATTTAACGCTATGCAGGATACTATTTATAAAAAGTTATGCAAGATAGGTAAAACTAAAATAGAAAGACTTCTGGAGTTGGAATTTACTTTTATAGATATCTATTTGATACCCGTTATAAAATAACTATTTTAAATACTTAAAATCAATTTACAACACCCTGAAATATGTGCACAAATCACACTGCAATGAGTACCTAAATATAGCAGGTTAAGAAGTTTTTAAGCTCAGGCTAGCTGACGGAATTTTAACTGTCATTTCTGAAGTTACATGTACAATTTAACTGATTTAAATGCAAATTGAGAAATTTTAATTTATATTACCGCATTTCGAATATTACGGCTAGCTCTTAAATCATCCGTATGACATCACAAAGATGAAGTGCTCACGTTTCATGTTAGAAGTCTAGAAAATCGTAACTTTTTCGAAAAAAAATAGACAGGGAAATGTTCATGACGTTTTGCACATTATGATAATGTTTTGCTAGAGCCAACTGCGACCCAGAGCAGATGACGCCATACATATTGATGAAGTCGCGCGGCTGCCGCAGAAATTTCACATGAGGAAGGCTTGAACTTGTAATCGCAGTGAATGGTTATATCTTATTTTTTTTATAATATTTATTAATAAATTGTGACAGTTTCAAGTTTATATTTTTGATAATTTTTTTCATAAATTTTTATTAAGTTTGCTTAATAAAATACTTCATATTTTTGGCAAAAATAGTGTGATAGTCGATATTTTTCTGCACCATTATTATATACTATCGATTGGAAATTATTTGCAGAATTAATATTATATGAATAACATACTACAAGTTAACTACTACAAACTATATTACTAATTATCAATACTATAGTATTAATAATAATAATTAAATATATTTTCCATATGTAAAGACGTTGAAGTAGAAATTATATAGTACAATTTGCGGTTCGAATAATTCATACGATAATAATAATTGTACTTTATTAATATCGGTTCTATCTTCAACAACATTTTTTAGTATTCTTTATTTATAATGATTAATACGTTCAAAATGTCTGTTTTAGGTAATATAAGGTTTTATACTCATAGATAAACAAGTATACATACAATAAGTATAGCTTAAATATGGAATTAATTTGAAACAAAAAAACTGATCAAAGTGTTGAAACTTTTTGCAGAATGAGCATTTGTATTAATCACTGCCTAGAGTTCCGAAGCAGTGCTTTCAATATATAGTTTTCAAATTTATAATAATACGACGTGATCAAAAATATACTTATACTTGGTAAATTTAATATGCTTTTTAAATTTTTCTTCGAAATCTATTAGCAATTTTATCAATATCAACTATTTTAATATTTTATAGGTTTAAAAATCTAATTTCACTAAAATATGACTAAATTTTCATTATTTTTAAGAAGAAATTAAAAAATAAGTTGCAAAATAGATACTGTTTACTTACCTAAATAGATACTGAAGTTGTTGTGATGATTTGACTTAACTAACTAACTTATAACTTAATGACCCAAACAAACGTCCAATTTCTGGGTGATGATTTCTTTAACCACAATTTCTGTAAAATTGACTATTTTGTATTGATGCAGCAATGCCGGATAAGGGCTATTTTAACTTGGAAATATTTTGCTATCTATATTTTCAAGTGAAAACCGTTGTCTGTACTGCTTGGCATCAAGCTTCCGAGGATTTCGATCAAATAATCGATTCTGACTCGATTCCCTCAACCTTTTTTAATAGTGAAACTTCAGTCTTTAAGTATTTAATTTCTGTGAATATATTTCCCAGATATCTTGAAAGTCGGCTACTTTAGATTCGGAACCGTACTCATACTTTGTATACAAATACGAAGTCGTTAAAACAAAGAATTAAATCTAAGGTTGCAAACCCACAGGACGACAACATGCTATGAAAATTTAATTCCTCATAAACTGGACGAACTTGTGCTTTGCAGATTTATTGCACGCTGATACAGTTATAGTTTTTGCATTGCCATTCGTCCCGTTGTTTAAACTAAGTACTTCTTCTCACTTAGCCGTTCACATCACATCACAGAGACCGATGTTGACTTATGAATATAAATTAATATATTATCTGAGTCTGATATCTATCTATTTTTATATTAAGACACACAAACCGTCCCAGCACTATTGCTTCAGTTTTATAAATGATGATGTACTACTGTCTGTGAATTATTATAATGGCAAACTAAATGTAGTATTATCAAAATATAAAATAAATTTCATCAGTACGTACCCGCCGTAGAGTAGAGGATGAAAACGTGGTGTTGCTGTCCAAAATTTTCGATTTCGATCCCAACATCAACCTCGGTTTCAAGAAATATAAAATCAAATTTTCACTTGCGATTAGAGATCTCTAACATAAATTCAAGTGAAAATTACCTTCAGTGGCCATCGCTGCTTTAAAATATAAAATCAATGATTACTGTTAATTATTATATTCCGGGTTAACATTGGTTCTTAAAAGCTCGTAGACAACTTGGTCGATTTTGTTGTTACTCAGAATCATGAATGCAAAAATTATATGTCTGATTCAAATTGTTCCTTTCTACTTAAAAAATTACTCATAATTTAAAACTTATATCAAATGGTTGAACTATCAATAAGTACTAATTATTGATCTGTAAGTACCTATCCATTTAGAATCGCATGAGAATATATCATTCGTGATATTTGATTTAACTGAAAATTATACGTCTCATCAAATTCGTTCTTCGAAATCGATTATCATGAATGGGGCTTTAACGTTGAGTTGAAGAATTCTCTTATGATGAGATAACAATATCGATGTTATGACATTACTTAGATAGAGGCTTAATACATTATTATTAATAATATTAATAAAAAATATGATAATAAAAATGAGACAACAGTAATGATACCCTAAATTGACCCGTAAATATTTCTTATTGGTCTGTGTATATTTTATGTATAGGGTTTTAAACGGGGCTTAAAAGTTCTCGGTTAAAAGGTTTACCACCGATATATAAAAAACAAGTAATGTTAAGAATTTTATAACAACATTTGAGAGAAAAAGACGTACAACCAGTCATCACTTTGATTCCTATGACGTTGCTGTCAAGAGATGAACAGCAATGTTTGCAAATCGGTAACAAAAGTATTTTCTTTCATTGTTAGTTTTTTTGGTTAGTTTTTTGGTTATTTAATTGTTTTATATGTTAATTTGAATTTTATGTTAGATTCAACTGTTATTCATATAAGCTCTATAAAAGTTTGCGCGTGGATGGAGTAAGAAGGACAAACAGAATCATCACACTGGTAAAGGTAAAGAATAGACAATAGAAATTAATGAACGAATAAATAAATTAAATTGAAAAAACTATTTCAAAATAGATAAATGAAATAAATAGTTATTCCAGCTCTGCTGATGAATATTTCTGGCAAAATGTCAGATCAAGGTTATATACAGTCTTATCTATATAAAAATGTATCCATAAAATTTATATTTAGAATTTTATGAATGATGTAGCTTTATGTATCAAAGAACTACCTACTCCGTCAATAAGACACAAAAAGAAATGGCTAATCTTCCTCATAAGTGATTGAACGTGTTTCTCGTCTGATCTATATTATTCTTAAAAGTCTATCACTTTTATTGTTTTCTTCAAATTTTTTTCTTGCTATTTAGTTTCACTAATTTTGGGCTCCTATATTTGGTATCATAAAAATGTTTCAGTTTTGATTCGCAAATATAATTCGAGTCCTAGACAAAGAGACATCAACATTATCTTCCGATAGTAAGAACATTTTCCATTGATGTTCAGCGATGCTCTGATGTTATGCGAATGCGGTAACATTGAACCAGATATAAACCCATGTAATCAACTTGCGGACGTGTTTTCCCCAGTGATGGTAATCGCTTGTGATTGTACACATTCGAAGCCTGAATCATTTTATTTTGCGAGCGCCTTCAGTTCCCAAGGTGTCGCTGACATTCCGATCTACTGCCCATGACCACCTCACTAGGAAATTAATACAGATTTATAAACTAGTAAAAAGTATCTGAATTTAGTAGTTGTTACTTTGAGAACAATGGTTTTATTGCTACTGTTATAAATTCAAGCTTATGAAGAGGAATTATTATGATGCTTATTTTAGAAATGTAGTAAAAAAATTACCCTTCGATCCATAAACTTAACTTAGTGGTATACTTAACTTACATTTAAGTATAACACTATAATTTATTTGGAGCAATATTAGATTAACCCTTTCGCTATGGGAGTACTTTCTGCAGGAGTGTAGCTGCTTTACTGGAATAGCGTAACCACTATATATTTTTAGATATTTCTATGATTATCAATAAAAATGTGTTGAAAAATTTAAAATTACGCCATCGTGGATCTAGACATTACAATGAAAAACTATAATTCCCGATACTTCAATTCATAGTGATAAATCTTTAAGCAAAGACACACACAACAGGTCATCGATGGATGACATCCGTACAGACAGCACGTCATGTGGATGTCGTCCAGGGTAGACATCCGCAGCAAAAGAAAATTAATAAATCAACTACAAGATTTTAGAGTTGTCCTATGATGGTCTCTATAATTACTATTTCAGAGCATCTCTGGACAAACCAACCATTGGACTAGATTTCTTCTTAAGTTTTAACTATTCGTGAAATACACATATCTTATGCTGTAACTTTTATGTCACATTCATTCATCCTAGTGAGGTCTGTTCAAAAAGTACCCGGAATTTTCGTTTTTTCAAAAAAATATTTATTTATTCGTCTACATTAATGTGGTCCCCTTCAAAGTAGTCCCCCCCAGATATAATACACTTATGCCAGCGTTTTTTCCAATTTTCGAAGCACCCTTGATATTCACTTTTTGATATGTCCTTGAGCACTCTCAGCGATTTTCTTCAATCGAGGAAAACCGCCGTCCTTTCATGGGTCTCTTCAACTTTGGGAATAGGAAAAAGTCACACGGAGCCATATCTGGTGAATTTTTGCACTTTGCAACACTTTATTTCATTTTTTACGCAAAATTTAATACAAATTCTTTGACTTTTCAATTCTTCCATTGTAAAAATCGCCGAGCTCAGTAAAACACGTCGAACCTTAGCGACTACCACAGACAAAGTAAACAGTGAATATAGCTGAAAATTTCATCATACTTTAGGGGCATGTATACCAACACAATAAAAGAAAAATTTTGACAATCAGACACTCCAGACCCGCGAAATTTAATTATTAGTAATTCCGGGTACTTTTTGAACACACCTCGTACTTCATTAATCTTGACAAAATAGAATTTTAAGTTGATGTTTCATACCGATAAAAATAAACCTAATATAGTCACCCAATAGCCAGAAAACTACGAAATAATGACAAAGTTAGAGTAAAAATATGTAAAATCTAAATCTACAAATTATTAATTGTAGCAATCAAGCTTTCATATTCAATGACTTGACTTTTAGTTCTCATATTCATATTTTTGCACAAAATCTCGATTGGCATTAGTCAACTAGTCATTATTACCCATTTGCGCAATAAATTAGTTTAATTTATTTATTTTCTCAATCGTATATAGATGAGCTGTTTCTACTTTCACTTTTCGTTTTATTTTCTCATATTTTGAGATGTTCAGTATTTTCAAAATAATTTTCAAATAATTTCGCAGATTTTGGCAACAATACTGGGCGTTTTTGTGCCTGTTCCATATTATCTCATATTCCAGATGAAGTATTTTTTAATTTCCTTTGTTAGTTGCATCTTTACAAATTATCAATCTCAGCAGTGTACTGCCCTCCACGACATAATATCAAGCAAACAGATTTTGAACAGTTTTTCCATCAATTGGGTGCGAAATTTCTTGTAGGTGGTGATTTTAACTGCAAGCACACTTCTTGGGGATCACGTCTGATCACAAGCAAGGGTAATGAGCTCCTGAGAACCTTAAATAATAATAATTATTCATTTCTGTCCACTGGAACCCCGACATATTGGCCTAGTGATCCTCAAAAAATACCAGACCTGCTCGACTTCTTTATTTTGAATAACATAAATGAGAACGTGATGAATATTAGGCCATCATACGATTTATCCTCAGATCACTCTCCAATTGTTTTAACTATAGGAATAACAGTTATACAAAAAATAAATTCGAATATATTACATAGCAAATATACAAATTGGGAAACATTTCGAGAAGTTTTGAAAGAGCGAACAAATTTACATATCAGTCTCAAAAGCGACGCTGAAATTGACAAGGCTACTGAAGATTTGCTTCAACACATTAAGACTTCAATTCAAGAAGCAACTCCTAAAACTCAAGCATCACCTGCATTCCAAGATATTCCGTTGGAAATCAAAGAGCTTATTCGGAAAAAAAGACGTGCTAGAGGTAAATGGCAACAAAATCATAGACCTGACGATAAAAATACATACAATAAACTTTGCAGAGAACTTAAAAGCAAACTTAGGCAAGTCAGAAATGAAAATTTTGAAAAGTACATTAATAATCTATCAGGATCAGATAACTCGATATGGAAAGCAGCTAGTAATGTGAAGAAGCCTAAATTCTTTTCTTCACCTATTAGAAACAGTGCTAATGATCCTTGGGCAAGAAGTGAAGAAGACAAAGCGCACCTATTTGCTAAATACTTGTCTAATGTTTTTAAACCATTTGATTCCACCATTGATAAAGAGATTGAAGAAGAATTGCTTAAACCTCTACAGTCTTCACAATCTTTCAAACCTATCAAACCCAAAGAAGTCAACTCTCAAATCCAGATGTTAAATACAAGAAAATCGCCTGGTTTTGACAAAATAACAGCAAGGGCGTTGAAAGAACTTCCTAAGAAAACGATTGTTTTAATAACTTATATATTTAATGCCATACTAAGAGTAGAGTATTCGCCAAAATCATTTAAGACTGCCCAAATATTAATGATTCCTAAAAAAGGGAAAAACTTGACTGAGGTATCTTCATATAGACCAATATCCTTGCTTCCCGTAATATCTAAACTGCTTGAAAGGATCCTTTTGGACCAAATCAACAACGAGCTTCCTTCAGATTGGATCCCCTATCATCAATTTGGCTTTAGACGTGAACATTCGACCACACAGCAAGTTCACAGGGTTATTGACACTGTACTCAAGTCATTTGAAAATAAGCAATTTTGTAGTGGTGTTTTCCTGGATGTTCGACAAGCATTCGATAAAGTTTGGCACCCAGGACTTTTATATAAAATTAAAACATACCTTCCATCCAGGTATTATGGGATTTTAAAATCCTATCTACAAGATAGGATTTTTCAAGTGAAAGTAAATCAAGTAACATCTGATTTTCACAAAATAATGTCAGGTGTTCCACAAGGTAGTATTTTGGACCCTTCTTATATGTATTATACACAAAGGACCTCCCATTACTTGAAAATCTGACAATTGCTACATTCGCTGACGATATTGCCATACTAAGCAGTAATCACAGTGCTGATCAAGCTTCCCGACAAACGCAAGAACTTATCAATGAACTAGAAATGTGGCTTGCTAAATGGAAGATTTGCATAAATGAAACCAAATCAGTTCATATCACATTTACCCTGAGAGAGGGTACGTGTCCTCCAATTATTTAAATAACGTCCAGATTCCGAAACAGAACATAGTGAAATATCTTGGTCTCCATTTAGATAGCAGACTTACTTGGAAAAGCCATATAAAAACAAAAAAGCAGCAAATAATGATCAAAATAAAAGAATTTGATTGGCTACTGCGTAAAAAGTCGAAGCTCTCTGTCGAAAATAAGTTGCTGCTATATAAATCGATTATTAAACCAATCTGGACCTACGGAATTGAGCTCTGGGGATGTGCTTACAAATCCAATATAGCTATAATGCAGAGAACTCAGTCAAAAATTTTACGTTCAATTCTTAATTCTCCGTGGTACGTGACAAATGAGACCATTCACAGCGACCTCAATATGAAAACGGTGCAATTAACGTTTAAAGAAGTTAAAGAAAAATATAAGCGCAAACTGGACTCACATTTGAATCCTTCTATAGTTGACGTTACTCAACCTTTTGGCATTAGGAGGTTGAAACGACAATGGCCCCTAGACTTAGTCTTAGATTAGGTCTAATATATCATACTAATTGTAAAACTGAGAAGTTCTCATTGGAGTTCTTCTTAGGCATCACTCATAAATTTTGTCATTTTAGCTCATAGGAATCTTTATGTATTTCTGATTGCTAAATAAAACTGAGTTCAAAAAAAAAAAAAAAAAAGTTTTGACAATAGACTTGCATATATATATATATATATATATATATATATATATTTATATCATGTATCTCCTTATATGGCCACTAATCGAATACTTCCTTCTATTTAGAGAAGTTAGCAGGTGGAAAATGATTGCAAGTATTATGCCATCATCAGAGTATAATTACAAGTGAGTGCTCGATCTTTTGCTCTTATCAGTGACAGCTTCTGTTGTCACCAGAGGAATGGTCAACGTTCTGTAAAGATTACATGATAGTTATTTAACATATCCGAGAACTGGTCAATGAATTTCTAAAAAAATAAAATACTATAATAAGGAAGAAATAGGAGTAGGTTGTATGATGATAGTTCGAAATTAGAATGGGATAAATGGTTAATGGGATTGCTGTTACAAACAGAAGTGATGTCAATCCTTGCGATGATTTGCTTTGGGGATAAAAGAAAAAATCTGCATTGCTCTGAATGGATTGGTTATAGCAAAGTAAAAAATTCGGCAACATACATTACAACAATTACTTGCGACCTGGCCAATCTTTGCGAAAGGCTACAAATTCTAAATGACTTTCATTAGTCTGTCGAGAAGTTTTTCAATACAATCGGTTCAGGACCTTTAGTGTAAACATAGACAATTTTTGAACAAATTTGTTAATTGTAGAGAACATGCTCTAGTAAATATTGAAGAAGGACAACATGCAATAGAACTAAATTAGATAAAACATATCATTATCTATTTTATATATTATATTGTCTAACTCATTTTTTAAATCATCGATCATAATTATTATATTTATATTAAAATCATAAACGTAAATAACGTTGCAATAAAATAAAACTGTGGAAGCATTGGTCTTTTTATTTACTGGCTTATCATCGAAGCTGAGCACTTTTAATTGTAAAAGCATATTCTCTAGCTATCATATATTCATATAAGAATTCTAAAAGGACAATAATCTTTTTGAGCTTATTAATAAATGTGGTTAATAGCATTTTATCATATTATGCTGTTTATAGAAGGACCATTCTTTATTGCTCGACTTAAGAATAACTTTAATGCTAATGGCAATAATCACATGTGATGGATTTTATATAATGGATTGGTATTAATAACATAGCACTTAAAGTTAATGGAAAATATGGAATAATTATTCCAAGATTTCATAAATTAAGTCTATATTTTATTAGTTGAATTGCATTGCAAAATCTTAGTTAATATTCATATAATTTCTAATGTATTTCCTTATTATCAATTCTTAAGAAAATGTTTGTCTTTCAACTGTTGGCATATCATTTGCCATCTGTCTGCCTACCATAACTATTATTTTTCAAGAACCAGAAGAATTAAATGAAGATGTCTAAAGATAATCTGAGATATTTATATGCATATGTAAATTAGATGTAAAATTAAGCAACATTTTCTTAATGTCCAGATCAAAATTGTTCACAACAATTATGGATTCTCAATTTTAACGTTCTTATTTCAGAGTATCATTTTCATTATCGATGAACTCACAAAAATCAGACCAATTTTAGCAGACCCATCAAATTTGTGATTTCTTTTTATTATCTAGGATACATTTAGTATCCTAGATCCAGCTATACATCCAAGTTTCAAAACTTTATTTTGATCAATTTAGTTCACAAAAAGTTTGGTTTCTAACAAACACTTAATTAATATATTTGACTTTTAAAAAATCTTAACTTAATTATTAGTGATAATGATTTATATTATTCAAAAAGAAACAACTGCATAATATAATTATCACATACGAGTATTCTTGAAACTCAGCGCGACCATAATTGCATGTTTGCATAGTTGTAAATAATGAAAGGTGTATCGGTAGTAGTTCCTGAACGGTTGAATATAAATGATGAGCATATTAAGAAGAATATTTAATATTGGTTTGTATCTTTCATTTATTAATTAATCAGAATTGCAATAGATTCCGGCTTAACGCTAACGATAAAGCAAACAGAAAAATAATTCTAAGTGTTACAATTGATCAAAAATAAACTCCTAACAAACAATACTCAAACAAATTATCAATCCAATATGGTCCTATTGTCTACAACTATGGGGTGCGGCTAGTAAATCAAAGATAACTATTCTACAGAGGTTCCAAACAAAAATTTTGAAACGAATCACGAACGCTCGAAAATATGTCTAGAACTGATTAATACATCAAGATCTCAGAACATTTTTGTTAGTATTTTCAATGGATTTGGATGAAGTTCAACACACAATATCTCCTGCTTAAGATTTAGTAGATGCTTAATATACCTGCATCCTCACAACCATTTGATGATTTTATTATTCTGAGTTGGTTGTATAAAATCAATTCCATTAAGTGCTTTTCCGATACAATGATCAATATCACAGCAAATACCTTGGAAAGCTAACAAATCGCAAGTCTCTGCCGTCCTGAGCCTCCTGACATCATCTTTCGAATACTTTTTCCAAATGCGGAAGACGACGGGTGTTCCAGTCATCATGTTATTTGCACTTGCTTGGGAAATGTGCTTCATAGAGCGATTGTAAAAATATCTGTAATTGTTAATATTCATACAATTGCAGCACGTGGGCGTGCCATATATTATCCTGCTACCGGTTAACAGTAATTAACGCTTACAATTAGTACTAGTATCACTTGGAATCAATCTTGGCTCCATGTTGTAACATTACTTTTATAGAGATTCGAATGAATTTTTAGTTCAGACAATCATTAGTATATGGCAGAAATTATTCAAAACCTACTCATTTAAGAGTATACAGTTATATGCACACACCTAATATATAACTTGGTGTTTAAGGCAATAAGCATTTTCGAAAAAAAAATAGCGTGTGGGATCTGCTGGGATTGCCACGAAAAACACATGCACTTTAAGAGGGAAGTACTATTAGTTTCAAAACATGGTAGGACAGCAGAACAAAGATTTGCCTCAACTTTGTGGTCAAATAATATTCTTAATTTGTGGGCCATATCTACATATATAAATTGGTGGAGTGAAAGGGTACAAAATGATTGAAATTTTTATGTTTTTTTTTTGTAGATCATCCTGACGTGTGTTATTCCGTATTTCAAGTATTTTTTTATATTTCACTTAGTGATTTAGGTAATTTTGCACTCGTAAATTTAATGTAGGAGAGTTACTCATATGCTTGACTGACATTTCAATATTACCATTAAATATAAGTTTTTGGTCGGTTATTTGAACATAATCATGATTTTTCGATTAAAATCATAATATAATATTAAAAACGCTATGTAGAAATATATCAAAATCTCAATACTTGGTGGATGTTTGTACGCTTATCTCAGCAAAGTCTTT
>NW_020539725.1:32906089-32958218 GCF_003426905.1 Ctenocephalides felis | reverse complement strand
CATAAAATATAAAATATTTAAAACTCGTTCATACTACAAAAATGTCTTAGGCGTATATACAAGCACTCAATCTGAACGTGCTAAAAAACCTTTTAAAAATGATATTTCATGTATTGCTCGGGCATTTAGATTTCATGACAAATTGCATTCCTTATTTTATTTGTCTTTTAAAATGTGCTTAAAATGCTTAAATTAAATAATAAAGTAAAAAAGCAGAGAGTTCTATACAAAATTAAATGTTGAAGTTAAGTGCAATAATGAAGAATAATTGATTAATTGCAAATCATCGAGTTTGTAACTAATGTTTTCACTAGTTATTGATATGTTAATAAGAATATTTTAACTTATATGAATGATTTAAACACAGTGCAGTGGTTCCAAGAATTCCGGCACGAATTACCAATAAATTATTTATGGTATCGACGGTGCCTTACAAGGAAATAATCCGCAGAGCCAAAGCGCCACTGATATACTGCTTTCGTCTCAAGATCATGTCCAATAGATAACTATATTCTATTCAAAAAGCGATATTTTAATATGAACTCGTTTGCATGTACCGGTTTTAAGTACTGGTATCACAAAACAATCATTTTTCATGACTCAGATGATATGTTACATATTGAAATATCTTACGACATAATTTTAACGAATTTATTGCGGAACGTGAGCAGAATTAGTTGCAACAATGTAATAGAAGGCATCGGTACTATCGAATAAGAATACTCTTTGCTGCCAATGAATAATATTGTATCCATATATGATACGATTAGGGTTTATACAAAAACCAACATTTCAGAAAACCGGTTTTCGAATTTTAATTTTACTAAAAACCGGTTTTAACCGATTTGCTCGAATATTCTGTAATTTATACGCAAATTTAGCGTAATTTAGAGTTGTATTTGACTGAATTTATTTATTGTTCAATTATATAGAAAGAAAACAAAATTATTTTAATTTTAATTAGTAAAACTAAAAAATAATAATTTAACTTTGAAAATAATTATTTGTTATTCATGCATCATTTTCACATATGAAAATGAGATATTTTATGATAGTGGAAGGAAAGTTTTCGAATAAATAAAAATAATATATTAATAAATGACAAAAATTCATTCAGGTATTGTCTGTTCCGAGCAATTTTAATTATATAATTTTAAACATTAATTGTTTTTTTTGTTTAATAAAATATAATTTAAAAAAAAAACTTAAAACGTCTATCAAATTGCTACTTAGACGTGTCCTCTGTTTACTTACAAAATTTCCTGAAAATACTCTCATACTTGCGACCAAATTATGCTTAATTGTTTTAAAGCCTGATATAATAATTAAGTTAATTAAGTTAATTGTTATTTAATTTGTGGTTTTCAGGGTTTAAAACTTTTTTTAAGTTGAATAGAGGAAGTTACTTCTTCAAGAAGTCACACTGATTTAAATTAATATACGAGGTCTGTTCAAAAAGTACCCGGAATTACTAATAATTAAATTTCGCGGGTCTGGAGTGTCTGATTGTCAATTTTTTTTTTTTTTTGTTGGTATACATGCCCCTAAAGTATGATGAAATTTTCAGCTATATTCACTGTTTACTTTGTCTGTGGTAGTCGCTAAGGTTCCGACGTGTTTTTCTGAGCTCGGCGATTTTTACAATGGAAGAATTGCAAAGTCAAAGAATTTGTATTAAATTTTGCGTAAAAAATGAAATAAAGTGTTGCAAAGTGCAAAAATTCACCAGATATGGCTCCGTGTGACTTTTTCCTATTCCCAAAGTTGAAGAGACCCATGAAAGGACGGCGGTTTTCCTCGATTGAAGAAAATCGCTGAGAGTGCTCAAGGACATATCAAAAAGTGAATATCAAGGGTGCTTCGAAAATTGGAAAAAACGCTGGCATAAGTGTATTATATCTGGGGGGGACTACTTTGAAGGGGACCACATTAATGTAGACGAATAAATAAATATTTTTTTGAAAAAACGAAAATTCCGGGTACTTTTTGAACAGACCTCGTATATATATGCTGGTATAAAAATCTAAATTATTATATACAAAACTTTTCTGGGAACCATTGCAGACTGATAAGATATCAAATGCTATTGATCCGATATGATTTTAAGAATCATAACGCTTTCATCTATCTTTTGTATTTGGCTATGTCATTTTCCATTTATACAGTGAAAACCGACTTTTTTCACTAAAAAACCGGTTTTCGAATTCCATAATTTTCGCCAAAAAAACGGTTTTTGAAAACCGACAATCCCTAGATACAATAGAACTAGCAAAAAGATCGAAATTTGTTGTAAAATATCTGCAGCAAATTTACAACAAATCCCCCATGCATCATTTTTAGAAACTAGGATACAGGAGTAAGACTAAAATCGACAATAAAAATACTGATTTTAAATATAATTGGTGGATTTTGTAACTAATAAATGTTATTTATTTCCAAGTTTCAAAAAATATTCGTTAAAACCTACGGTTAGAATAGTAAACAATTATCTATAATCGATAACTGCAAAATTAAAACAGAATCAAAATTTAATGCATATAAAAATGTCGAAGAAAAAGAAAGTAGAAATTTTATAAATTTTAGCCATTGTATGATTTATCTTAATTATCCCTTGGGAGTGTTATTGTCGACTGTTTATGCTATAGTATTATTTAGTTAATTTTAGCTAATACATCATTTAATCGTATAAATAAATGATTTAAGATAAGATATTCTAAAATCGAATGGAATAGTAAGTTATCATAATCATGCTGGCATAGCCTCAAAATATTGTAATTGTCTCCAAATTTGAAACTATGTATTGTTTTTTGTATCAGAGATTTATACGCATGACGAGTATACTCGTTAATAAATAAAATTCTGCCACTTCTTCATTTCGAGAATATTCGTCAATCATAGTTAATTGTGAAAATAAGTCAAGAGTACGTTTGCAACAGTTACAATTTCAAAAGAAACCAACCGCTAAAGCTTTTTCAGAGGAAATACTGGAATGATTAAAAATCGATTGTTTTTTTGATATTTTTGAAGTTTAATAATTCTACTATGAGTATAAGAGGATTTTAAAAAATATTTAATCATTTTTGGAAATATAGATGTTTGACCACAATGATTTTCCTCTGTTTGCTTCCTCTACAAAAAACCTTAAATGCATAGTTTTCGAAACTTTCGTTGTTGGTATGGTACTCAGGATTTCTCAATTTTTACTGAATCGATATACTTGGAATTTCTGCACAATTTTTTTAGACTTATTTCAGTAAGAACTATATATATACATTTGTTCAGATTATTTGGACGGCTGATGTCAGGGGCATGGTCAATCGCCATTTTTTTAAAACTCTCTACTTCATCGACTTCTACTCATCAACTTCAATAAAACTTTGGCTCTATGTGATATTTTTTTCATATTGTCAGCACATTATTTCTAACTTACTTATTTTATATTGTTTGTTTTTAACGGCTTTTGGAAATTTGTATAAATTTCATACCATTAGACCAGACTAGCCCCTTAATTCATGATTTGAATAAATAGCAGTATTAAATCTACGAAAGCGGAAGTCTTTTCAAGTTCGTTACATTCTCAAATACAGTAGCTATTTTTAACAGTTCATCCTACGGTTCAGCTGCAACGTGAACGAAATCGCCTCGAAATTCTCATTTATCTGACGTACAATCATATTGGACAGGGGCGGTACCGAGCGGTAACTATGGCGTTCCGAGGTAATTCGCCACCATAAAGTACAATCGCTTACTTCCGCAAGCAAAGTCCGTATTAATAATTCAAACATCGTGCCATATCGGTCCCACCGATAATACAAACCCTCACTTAAGACACACACAAACCATGGATTAAGTCATTAAGGGCTTAATGATTGTTTAGTACCTAGACGGATTTTCTTGAGCCACCCACCGGCACGGCCTCTCGCTAAATGTCGTCGATTTGTTTACGGGTTTTTACCAATTTATGAACGAGATTCTGGTAACGGTAAAGGGAGGAGATAATACAACAGTTCAAGTAAAGACATGGCCTATGTAGTAGATGATAAAGATGGATTTAAAATGATTTGGATCCTTGTACTTAGCTTAGAATATTTTTTAGAATCATCAAAAGTGCGTATAGTAGTAGTAGTAGAATTTTGAACCGACAAAATAATATGTAATCAAAATATACTAGTAATGTTTTCATGAATCAGAATCATTCTCAGAATCTGATCAATACAACAACTTTATGGCTCTTCAATATTTGTGATTTTTTCAATATTTGTAATTTTTGTTAAACATATTCAAATCACAATATATCACTGCAAACAATATATCCTATAAATCAAATTTACCAATTTTGTCTAAACTTCTACGTGTATAAGTTTGTACAAAACTTCATCTAAATTTACTTGAACCATCAAACAATTCTGAATAAATGTGCTAACTTTTGATAAAACTTGCCAACACACTTCAGTTCATTTTTTTAAAGAGGGGCCACCCAAAATCGATCAATTTTAAGAAAATTTAAAATCAGAGTTTAACAGAACGTTTTGATTTTTGAAAACATGGGCAAATGTATCATTATTTTGACAACTATTCTATAAATGTTATTCACGATTACGGTTCTAAAGCTTGAATAAAGAAAAGAAAGAAAAATAAACCACCATAACTAAAATATAATCACAATTTTACTAAAACTTTCGTAGCACTTAAAAGCTCATAATTTTCAAATAAGGTGAGCTTTTTTTCAGGACAGTTGCGATCGATACTGTCACCTCTTTTTGGCTTCGGTACACCCTGTATATATATTAAGGTGGTCCTTAATATGGAAATTTTCGAATTTCCTACAAAACTTTGATTGAATTGCGCTCGATCTAAAAGACAATATTCAGAGCTAAAACTTTCAGATAATTGTTTTTTATCAATTTGGAACAATTTTAGCCCTTGGGAGCAAGGAAATTCAAAAATGTCCAAATTAAGGATCACCCTAATATATACATATATATATATATATATATATATATATATGTGCGTGTGTGTGTGTGTATATGTAAATACTATAAACAATTGCAGCTTAAAATTTAAAAAATCCAGAAACGCTTTAACCAGAAAGCAGAAGACTGTTGACAAAGTACATGATTATTAAGTTACTTAAATATAGTGCAAAATTGATGAGATAGTACAGGAAGTGTTCGCAATGAAAAATATTTCCTAGTCGTTAAAATAAACGGGTAAAACTAAACTGAAAAAATTAAAAGCTACATTCCAAATACGTCGTATGTTTTTCTTGTTAATTAGTTCTCTATATGCAGGTGCCTAATAGAATTTTCTCTCGTTGCTTTTGTATTATATTTTCATTTAGCTTTTTCAAAAACTGCAGTAAATATTTATTTCTCGTAAAAATAAAATAAAACTTTTAGTATAGTTTAGTGCATCATTTATTGGAACACTGGCTATTTTGATGTACGCTTAAAAGTTTATATAGATTTTATATTATCTACAGTTAACTATTGCATGGAATCAATTCCAAAGGATCAAGAATATTTGGTATTTGACACGATTCGCGTGCATTATGTTGATTAAATCAATTTCTTTATAATAAATACGATTGTATAGAAGTACCACCAACATTATATTTCAATTCCTATCTTGAACTATTCTCAGAATATCAACTGAGAATATTTTTTATTTAGATGGTAAGTAATAGATATTTTTACTTTAGGTTCCTTAAAATTGTATCATAAAAAATATTTATCTTTATTTTTCATTTATTCTGAATTAGTATGGATTTCCAGTGACAATGGATCGGTCAACGGTATAAAAACAATCTCGTGCATCGTGGAAGTCAAGATAATATTATTCTTTAAGGCAATTCCTAGGAATGAGATTCAAACTGTTTTTGAACTGTAAAATTTCCTACTGATATCATTCTTTGAGAGCAGGATCATATTTCACATCACTAAACAGTATTATCCGTCGTACTGTTAACAGACGCGTCGTGCAGGCTCCGGGTGATCGATACATCATGGTTCTATAAAAGGCCACGATCGATCTATGGCTTTTGATACAAAGTCGCAAAGTTGATACACAAAATGAACGATTCTCAACATGCAAACATTGGAATTTGCATTAAAATTATAACGATTCTAGGGGTAAGATTCGCTTTACCCTGAAGCAAGTCGCATGCTGTTCTGATATTTGGCAGTAATCGCTGATTAAAGGCAATTGAAATCTTTTGGTGTTTTAGAATTGTTGCAAGTTGCAACAATATATAGGTAGTATATGGGCAAAGTACAGGGAAAGGTAAAGCACCGTAAAGCAATGAAAAGAAAATTGGATTTAAGTCATCAACTCCCCTGATAAAAAATTGAAATAACTTAGTCATTATTTATAAGAAATTAGTTTATAAGTAAATAGTTAAAATTATATAATTATCAGTAAAATATTGTGAAAACTATATCGAATGGGAAAACAACTATTGAGTTGTTTTTTCAACATGGCCCTTTAGTATACAATGTCCCTTTACATCCGACAATTGTAAATTCCACAAGTTTATTATGTCCTTAACTGGACAGTTGTAAATAAAGAGAGAATAAAAAAATAAAAAAAACATTTGCAATTATATGAACAAATAAAGTCACATTTTGGAATTTTTGTCTTAAACAATTCAGAATAAATTAAAATATCGAAAAGGTAAGTTAACAAGTCGGATATAAAAGCAAAAACATTAACTTTACTCCGAAAATTGATATAATACAAAAGCTTAAAATTTATAGAATAAAAAATAAATATGGTGTCCATTTTTTACATATTATTATTGATAATATAACTATCAATATTAATTTCATTATTATTTTTGTTAAATTCATTATTTCTTTCATTATTATTAGTACAAGTAATTTCATCAATTAACTAGAATGCTACCTAATAATTGCTCTTTCATTAGGTTATGATGAAATATAATGCAGAAAAGCTCAGGTGAGGCACCTTCACTTTAGGAAACATATTTGGAAATATATTTTCATATGTAAATGATATCACTACTGCTTGATATCAAACAGTACATAAAGTGGAGAGCTTAAAAGCTCTTTCAAGTTGTGCTTTCAAGACCCAGACTATTAACACATATGAATGTGTAACCAACGACGAATTACAATTTTTTGGAATACGTATATATCATTGTGATTTTAAAGAACTTGACTAATATAAATTTATAAATGACTCAATGCCACTGGAAATCGTTGTACATGGTTGTAATCAAAATTAAAAAAATAAAAGATATAAAAATGTATTAATTCAATAACCAAGAGTTCTCCAACAATTTTGTGGAATAGATGTTGTAATTATACAAAAATGTAAAATGATGAAATTAGTAATAATTTTGTCGTAAAAATGCTGTACCTATAAATAAAATCAGCTGCGTGATGATGCTATATACACAATGAGTTATCGCAGAACAAAACAAATTGCATAAATATAAATATGTTTATAAATGCATTAACAAATAATTTTATAACATCGTATGAACTTGATTAAAATACTTTTATAATTTATTGCGTTCATTAGCGCTCGAAAACAGCATTTCGACCTCGATTATAGTTCACGTATCCCAAACTGTGCTGTTTTATATTAGTAGTCGTGAGTAAATAAAAGGATTGAAGTATCATTGCCTATATTATATGTAATTAGCATGCCATAAAAAATCAATTTTGCCATAAACGCCGTAGACGCACGCATCGATCGTCGTTAATGATATGATCCTTGAAAGATAAGTAAACTTGACCATCATAACTTAAAACGTCCTATAATTATAGAAGCACTTTATAGGTTTTCATATGATTTCCTATATTTATCTTTCGAATACAAGAGAAATAACATTTTAAATCGTAAATGTTTTCGATATAAACTTCGATATGGTAATTGCTATATTCTTCAAAAGCATTTCTCACTATTTGGGTAATTGACAAGAGAGCAATAAATTATCTATAACGTGTTTTATCCAGCCATTTTTACATTTTTATTTAGATACATAAAATTATGCCAATGCTTTTGCAAAATAAGCTGTATAATATTAGTAATCAACATTACAAATCAAGATTTAACCATCATCTGATGCACAAAAGTTTATCATATAAAATTTATTATTAACGATTATAGGCAAACGAGCAATTGATTAATATTAGCAGAATATTTCTCATCTATAATAAGTCTTAGTCAAAAGTTTTGTCAGGATAAGTCATGTGCGTTTGATCACGAATTGCGCCCACTTCATGTCAGCATAACCTGCTGATAATTTGTATAGAAATATGTCTATTTCAGCGTCTCTCCCCTAATATTCATGAAAGTTGTAATAAAATATTTTACTACTCAATAAGCAGCAATTACAGAATATATATCAACTGATAAAATTTACAACTTCTAATCATTATTATACCTTGTTTGTATTTTTATTGCATATTCGTAAAGACCGTCTGGAATAATATTATCATATTTTATGAAGTATTTTTCTACTTCATAAATAATATATATATATATATTATATATATATATATATATATACATTAGGGTGGTCCTTAATAAAGTCATTATCGAATTTCCTTGCTCCCTAGGGCTCAAATGGTTCCAAATTGATAAAAAACAATTCTCTCAAAGTTTTAACTCTTAATATTGTCTTTTAGATAGTGCGCAATTCAATCAAAGTTTTGTATGGAAATAGCATGAAAAAAAAAATCAAAAATTTTAAAAATGTATTTAGATATAATTTAGCAAACAGATGAATGAGTTTTATTCAAAATTTGTCGCTAAGTTATACCTAAAATTTTTTTTTTTATTTTTGAAAATTTTTCCATGCAGAGCATGAAAAAAATTTCAAAAATTTTAATAATGTTTTTAGATATAATATAGCGAACAGATGAATGAGTTTTATTCAAAATTTGTCGCTAAGTTATACCTAAAATTTTTTTTTTTAATTTTCAAAATTTTTTCCATGGCATTTCTATACAAAATTTGATTGAATTGCGCGCTATTAAGAGCTAAAACATTCAGCGCTTAAGAGCTAAAACATTCAGAGAAAGTTTTTTTATCAATTTGAAACTATTTGAGACCTTGGGAGCAAGAAAATTCGAAAATGTCCATATTAAGGTCCACCCTAATATACATGTATGCTATCTCAATATATAATACATTAGACTAATTGTGAGAAATAAGACGGATACTGCAGTAGATAGATCAGGGTGAAGATTAACTGCGCTAAAACAAATTTAACAAGAAAAAAATCACTTGAAGTCGTGTTTGAAGTAGTTATACTTACAAAAACTGAGTTTTAAAAAAAGGTTATTTGGAGCAAGGCCCTAAGCGTTTCAGAGATGTTTGCTCTAAGAAATTCAGCAAACACTATCCAGGGGATACTGGTAAAGATGCAGTTGGCCCTTAAATGCAACAAATAAAAATTAATTAAATGACACTAGTGAAAAAGAACTGTACTAGGCATAATGATAAATAGGAAAGGTAGCTAGATCGAGCCCATCTTGAAAACCAATGACTTCTATACAACGTCATGAAAGGTCAAACTGGAAGACTGAAAAAGCTTGAACAATCAATTGTGACATTCCCTAAAAGAACAAATTGCAAGATATAAAACTATAATGATGTTTTATTCACTTGGGCATATAGAATTATTTTTGCGTTTTGCGATCTTTATGTATCCAAACAGCGTACATAAGTGGTTCAAGTTTCTCGTTAACCAGAGAGTACTCCACTTATTCTTGGTAAAGTGTCTGATTATAAAGTTGAATTATAAATCTTAAACAAGTTATCAGTTTCTTGTATTTATCAGTTTATCTTCAAGCCAATTAGTACACCTTATTTAATCAGTCGCCTTACCACATTTTAAACCTTTAAATTTGACTTTTAATCCTATAAAAATATAAATGCTGTGCACCAACAATAAGATTATGAAGAAGCAGGGTTAGATTTTTTCAATTTTAACATGAAGGTCAGCCCTTTGTTACATTGTAATGAAAATGGTAAAATATAACTTTTTATAGTGCAAAAAACGTTTGTTATAGCGTTTAGTCTTCACAACATTAAATCTATTGTTTTACGAGCTACACCTAGAATAATTTTGTAATGTATTTGATGATAGCAGATGTGCTTTTAGATTTGCCTTTATATTGTTTCTAAGGCATAAAAGCACATACAGCAATGACCCTGATCTTGATGCAAACTTTAAGAATGCGATTCTCGGATAATGTTCTTGGACAATGGTCATATTGTACGCAAATCGGAATGAGGACAGAGCGATTATATCACCTTCGGACAGACGCTCGTTTGAATTGTCTGACATAAAATAAAGGAACAACAAAATCCACGAAAGAAAACAAAACTTGTGAAACCTGTCGGCAAGTGTCACGAATTTCACTTATTCTTGAATAACAAGATGTAGTGCAACAAAAATGTGTCAAAAAACTGACAGTCGAACATAAATTCCTAATTTTGACACAAATACGTAATATACGTATGCTGTGTACTTTTTGTAACATGAAGGTATGTGACACAATTGGCACTATTCGTTGGTTATATTTTTATATATGTATATATAAAATAAAACACGTTAATAAAGAATATATATTAGATAGTTGCTATATTCAAATTCATATAGAACATGATATATGCTGAAAGCTCAACTTACCACAATTAATTGAATTAATTTATATAGAGGATACCCATTCAGCTGATTGGTATCGGTTAACATCATATTATAATTGTAACTCTATTTAACAATATTGAAATTTAAATGTAATTTGAAAAAAAAAAACTGCAAAACGTTGATGCAATTTTATTTAAAAATATCTACGAAACAGCATTTCATATCAATTGTCCTATTTTTAAACGTGAATAAATTATTCGTATTCAAGTATGAAAAATATATTATTACAAACAAAATCTTCTAATGTTTTCATAAAAAACTGCACTAAAATAGAACTCCCTTAATTTATTTAATAGGGTAGGGCGGGGCTAGTTGAGCAAATTTTTACTTTAACGAATGTAGCTCCTCAATGAAAAGTCTCAATAAATTGCTATACGGCTTAATGAATTTGTTGTTTATCGCTTAACAAAAGTGTTAATACTAGTTATTGGTAATAAGTAAAATTTAAAAGCTACAGCTGTTTAAATGCAAAAAGTCAAGTATGCTCAATGTACCCCATAGGTGGGGCAAGTTGAGCACTAAAAAAGTATAATGAAATTATAGGTTTAATGTCGATTAGTGATGAAATAAAATAAGTTTTTAATAACCAGTTCTATATTTATAATCTTTATTGACAGAGAAAACAAAACTTATAGTAATTTGCTTTGAATAATTAACGATTAATTAACTTAGGAATTATTTTACCATTATATTCAGTATTTTGGTTTAAAATCATTATTTCTTTATATCATTACTCATAAACTTAGCTTAAATCTTAAAAATAATAATCAATTTCTGGAAGTTAATGGTAATTGTCTTAGTGACAGAACAAGTTTAGCAACTATGCTCAACTAACCCCAACTCGTAATTTCAAAATAAAAGTGAGTTTTTAAAAAAACCGTGAGAATTATATCCAGAATCTCTGTGCATATTAAAAGTTCTATAATTATATGGAAGAATAACATTTACCTGATTAAAAATAAATAACATGTGACTAAACCAAACGAAAACTCGTGATGAATGACTTTTTTACTTTTTGGTCTCAAAATAAACAAAACGCCCGTGAGCCTCACTCATTTGTCCAGCGGCTACTAGCGATCGCGGGATGTCTATTTCTCCCAAACCTCTATCTTTCCTTCATATAATGCCTAAACGGATGGTGAATAGTTTTCGAGATATTTCGATTGCCCAACTTGCCCCTATGCTCAACTAGCCCCGCCCTACCCTATAAAGTTGCTTTGCTCATCGTTGGAACTTAAATTCACTATCAATCAGATATTGATTTGGAAACTCCGGTGTACGAGTCCACCTTGCAATAAGTAGCATCTTTTTTATACATTTTTTGACTAGAAAACTAACTCATAATTCACAATATGTTTTATATACTGCTATAAATAGTGATTTCTAATCAAATTTTACCTTGGAAAGAACTTTCGGTTTCAAGCAATTGAACTTGATGATACTTAACTAGTGTCAGCACGCGCTAGCAATTCAGCATGTAAGAACTTTTTGTCAAAATTGGTTGAACATGAAAATTTCGACAAAGTAAAAGTATAACATAGTAATACAAAAGGATTGGTACCTACTATTAATCGTAAAAGTTTTAATAATTTATCTACCTGATGGCGAATTAGTTACAAGTCTATATTGAAGTCCACTTATTGTTTTGACTCGGCAATGTTTATTTTAGTTAAAAATGAAAATATAGCTTGATTATGAAATTCTATAGATGTGTTTTTTACGTTAAATAGCTCTTTATTTTTTTAAATGCATTTAATTTGTATATTCAGTTTTTATTCAGCCGTTACAATTCCCACATAAAGTTCTTCAATGCTTTTATGCATTTTACTACGGTTATATATATTTAAAATTTTAAGTTCGAGCAATATTAATATCCAGCATAGCAAACCACAGCAGAACACATTAAGCTAAATGTAAAATTTTTATCATAGAAGTAAATATATTGTCAGAAATATAACATAACCACAAAACTTCAAACAGACAAACAAATAAAATAGTTTTATTGCAAAACAAGCATTATATTAGTGTGGTTGCAAGTTGCAAGTTTAAATAACATAATTAATGCATCAATATTATTTTTTGAATGGTCAGTTGAAATAGCAATCAGAACTTTACAGTTGTATCAGCTGTTGTGATGAACATTCTTTTTAACAATGTTTCAAACTTTAAATCAAAAGACATTTACATTTTACTATTTTACAGTTCAAAATTCCAATAATTTCATCCAATCTCCAACGTTTACAAAAAGGTTCTGTGTTCAATATATTTTTTGCACATTATTAAATTTTTAATATTTGTAGTTTTATTTATGCATATATAACTTTTTGCTTTCATGTCTGTGATTAATAACGGTATTAAGTCATATGATCTGTTTATATTTTAAGTATCATTTCCTCATTTAATTTAAATTTGATATTCGTTATTTTGTTTAAATGAATTATTTATTTCGACATTTATGTCAGTAAATGTACCAAAACGACAGACGTAGAAATACTAATAGACAAAAGTGTTTCAGACTAATTCTTATATTATCAATTACTCAGGACAATAAGTAACTGGATTGATTACGTGCCCATTACAATAAGGATGGTAATAACAAAGTAAATTCACTTAAATTCAAGGACTCTTTACAACTAAATCATTTCCTGTATTTTCTGAGACTCTACATAATTTCTTTATGTATTTAAACCAATGCAGATGATGAACCTCATACTGATCCACTTTACAAATCCATCGCAAACATCAAAGTATTTCGCCACAAGTATGTAAGCATACATATCCAGCAATAGATAAATGATATCAAAATCGGGCTGTGCAGAACTCTAGATAAAATAGGTTTTTTAAATCGAAATTCTCGGTTTAGAATAATTTAAAAGTAAAATTACGTCAAATTTAGATTGGCCAAACATTGGGTTGCTTTCTAAAAAGCCACAAATTCAAGAAGTATATAAATTAGTACTACCGTCAATTATTTTACAAAATGTAGAAATTACATAATAATTGAGGAATTTAGAAATTGCTTCAGTAAATAAATTGCAGAATTTGAGAAGTTACAATTTGCTTTCAGTAGCACTATTACCAGTTCACAAAATTAACAAACAACTTCCGAATGCAATATTTTTCACAATCAGGCATTTTTTAATAAATTGCAGACAACGCATTGATAAACAATATATATTTTACTCTTATCTTCAATACCATACATTACTATCGTCTTCAACGACAAATTTATTAAAAATTTTAAATATTTGTCTTTCACAATAGACAAAGATGCTATAATTAATAAAAGGTAAAATCAACTACTCAAATATTCATTTTTTAAATATGGGTAAAATTCGAAAAACTTCGAAATAGTAGGGTACTAATAGCTATATTAGATAAGTTTTAGTATTAGAAGTATTTGTAGAAGATTTTAACATTTTGACAGAATCAAGCTCAATTGTGTATTTTAATGTATTGCACTATGTTAAAATTTTTTGTAAAACAGAAAAAAATATAGATATCACATAATCATTGATAATTTCGTTCTACGAATTTGCAGTTAACATATGTGACTAACAAAATTGTGCTCAAACTGTTATTCTTGATTGTCTTAAAGCTTTTCATGCAATGAAGGATGAAGATACAACAAAAAAATGAATAACTTTTATTAAACTTAAACAATGTCCATAAATTTCAATTTCAAAACCGAAACTAAAAAAGGTTAAGCATAACTTTTAATAATGTAAATTATACATATAATAACAAGGCAAAGATACACATAATGCTATTACGTTAAATAAATATTGTGGCAGTTTTTTTATCTTAGAAAAGTGGGCGTCCGTGGGAACTTTTCTATCGTCGGTCAGTACAACCATTAGCATAAGATTATAGAAGGAACTTGCCTAGATTAAATGGGATTATTGGAGTTTTGCGGTCGGTAATACCGTATCTCTTCCACTAAGGCGCACGTAATACTTGTACACGAGATTCGCTGCGTTCGAACTTTGTCTCTATATGGATATTGTGCAAGAGTCTATATTATAAATAGAACAAAATTACACCTGGTTTCTCAGGACAAAGTCTTGAGAGCTTTTGAAATATGTTTAAAATAAGAACTGGTCAAAATGCAACTGAATAAAATAGCATTTTTTGAAAACAGTTTTTTTCTGGAAAATGGTAGGGTAGACATTTGTCATGGAAACTGAAAGACAGAATTGCCCCATAAATTAGAAAACCACCATATCCAGTTATGGGGCGTCCATTAATCACGTGAGCGATTCTTAAGGATTTTTTGCTTCCCCCCTCCCACTTGGAGATACGTGGTAATATTCAAAATCAACCCACCCCTTCCCCCTTACAAGATCACGTGTGCTTTTAATACCTAGAAGAAATCGTACGTTTTTTTAATTTTTTTTGTAACATTTTAGATCTTTCTTAAATTGAGATAAAAAATAAATACATGTTATATCATACTAGACTCTCCTTCTCACCTAGGTGATATTTCGTGATTTTTTGTCAATCCCCCTTTCTTCTTTAAGGCTCACGTGATTAATGAACGCCCACTCAGCAATTTTTTTTTATCTGGACTGAGTAGAAAGCTGATAACTTGATCACAAAATAAAGCTTGATCACACAATAAGAAAATTTCACTGGAAATTATCTTAAAACCGATACTTAGTTATTCGTTTAGCTTGAAGAAATAATGTATATTTCTGACTGTAAAATTAAAGTGTAATAAAAACAAAATGTTTATATTGCCCTTATACGTAATATATGAATTTATAGTATCTTATTATTTAGTTAAATTTGTGTATATATACACTATATAGTCGCATATGTATATATTAGGAAATTAGAAATAATATAATTGTATGATTATTCATTATTCCAGTTACATATCAAAATTATTATGATATATATTATTTAAGTTATGAATTAGCAAACTATATTATAAAACTGTATAAAGCCGATTGGCGTATGAATAAATAAATAAATAAATAATTGTAATTTTCAATTTGACAAAATCCCGTTTCGTAATATCCCGTATAACACTCTCTAAATTATTTAAATCATCAATAATATATATATATATATATATATATATATATTTAATTAAATTAAGAACTAATTAATCATTCAACCAAAAAATCATATGTAAAAACCGACGGCTTGAGGCGCTACCTGATCAAGTAGTAGTTCTGATAAATCATATGAATGTAATATGATCATCACAATAATTAACATGTATCAAAGCATTCTACATGTTTAGCAACTTCAATTAAAGATTGAGAGAATATAATATTATTATAAAATGAATGAATATAAGAATGACAACATGGAGTGAAAATGAGAAAGGATGGTAAGAACATATTGCCTAAATAAAAATTGTAAAAATTTGTAAAAATGACATAGAAAACATGCTGGTCAAATTTTGTGATAGATTTAATCTCATAATCATACCACATATTTCCAAAAATGTAATTCGAAGATTAATAAGTGTATGAGCCAGGAGACCTCACACGAGGAGACCAAAGCCCATGTATAAAACGAATAATAGAATAGTGAAATTTCAAATATATTTCAAATATGATTCAGTAAAATTTCAGACAAAAAGTTTGGAAAATCGGTATAAGTAGAATACAGAGAATCTGTATCTGCAAAATGATTTTATCCAAGATTCATTCAAAAATGCTACATCCTTAAACACAGTTGTGAAATATTGGAGACCGGTATTGAATTTTTTTTTGCATTTGTATCACAACTAAATTATCTCTAAATATACTTTTCGAAATGTTCAGTGAAGAGAATTAGTAGTTTTCACACCTATAATTTTAACACTTTTTTAATTTTTTTGAGTTTCGCGTATCAATTAGAACTGAAAGTGTTATGAGCAATTGTGATGATACATCTCCTTTAACACGTTTGGCCAGAAGCCTATTATTTGATGTATTTATTTATTGAAAAGCAACATTTTCTAAATGTGACGATATATTTTAACGTATTATCATGAGCAAGGCTGATAAATAATGTTTTTATTTGAAAACATATGTTGATATATATTCTCAAGTTAAAATAGATATCGCTAGTATTTTTATATAAACTCTCTAGTAAAAATATATATCATATGAAATTTTTATCTGTTGAATTCATTTATCGTTTCGCATAGCAAACTTCCGAAATCTGAACATAACTGAGATTACCTTGTAAAATGTAGAGCATTATTATGAATGGGCATTACTGTTATATATCGTTCGAAGTCTTCTTTAAAAAACGAAGAAATGAATGAATGTAAGTAACAGAAGTGCAAAGAATGTGAGCTATTTGACAGAAAAAGATCAATATTTTTATTTTTGAATTAGTCTTTAATAATAAAATGTATTTGATATGCTTTGTTTATTATTAGTCTTTAACAAACGAGCGTATTACCTAAAACATTCCCAGCAGGTCTACGAATTTTTAGGAAATTAAGTGCTTCATTTCCAAAGCTAGAAAAGTTGCATAATTAATATCGCTTTATTGGAATCGAATATAATGGAGTTTCACTAATATTGCTTGTTGACCCATATGTGAATTTATTTTCGAACTGCGTTGTGCCCATATTGAGAATAATAGAAAGAAAAGCCCAAAATTGTTCTTGGTATGTCATCCTCTAAAAGGAATCACAGGTCCATTATCATCAGTCAATAGTTTGTTGTCCCAGGTCAAAACACTCAAAAATTTGCCCTAGATACTGTTTATATGAAACAAAGCACTGACTAAGGCTTAAAATAAAAAAAAATTGTTTAAAAATCACAGTATAATTTATATTACCACTATATGATCAATTGTCTATCAAATATTTCAAAACCATTATGTAACATATAAATTGACTCCAGATTCGAAAGTTTATATGTATATATATATACATATATATATATATATATATATATATATATATATATATTATATATACATCTGTACATATATCTAAATACATTTATCTGTGTATATTGCAAAGTTCATGTAATGCAATATAACATATAAAATACCGTCATTACGTAAGAACACGTCCTTCGAGAATGCAAGGTCGCTTCGCTTGAAGAACACATTTCTCTGCTCTTGCAATCAGAGCCAACTCTCTCGCAAATGCAAATTAAATTACTATATTCATAGGCTATTGCACGCTTAACTCTGTTATGGTTGGAGTAAACGCAAAAATAAAAAAGGAACACAACCGTAATGCTAGCCGAGCACTGAAAAAATTGTAGATTCTACGCTTAGTTGCAAACAAAACATGGAACATTGAAATAAACAAGATATCAGAGAACATCAGCTCGGATAACGATCAAGAACAAAGTCAGATCAATTTTTTATATCATGGTGATGATGAGGTAATAAGTAGGGTAAGATGTAATCAGGTGGCATAGGATAATACAGAGCTTTATTATTGATCTACATAGTGATGATAAAACTTATGCAGGTAAAACCAACTACTTAACAATGTAGTCAAATACTATCTTCTGGTTAAGAAATGGCTTAAACTTAAAAAAATTGAGTATAAATCTCTTCAACAATGCCAGTTTTTTAGAAGGCAACCAGATAGTTGGCCTATATATATATTTGATATAATATATTTGATTAGAATTTGTCAAATAATGATAAAATATAATGGGTAGTACTGGCATATGGCAGGTCTGGTGGCTGAGTTAATCCAACTCTATTCAAAGAAGAATAGTGTGAGAGATTTTCCATTTTCATTTCATTTTCAAAATGTGCTACTTTCATTATTTTAAAGTGAAAATAGACATTGCTGCTGCACAATGTCAGGTTGTTTAGAGGAGGCTCGAACCCACTACCTCGTTCACACAAGTCCGTAAGATTAACCGTTACGCCAGAAATAATTATATGTGTTATCTTAATTCCGCAATGTCGGTAATGAATAATTTGACTTTGAAACATGTTTTGATTTATATTTTCAAGTGTTCATAACGCAGTTTTAACCCTGATGTTTTTATTATTTTACTTATATTGAACTTATTCCATTCACAAACGGCTTACTAAAAATAATGCCGAATAAATTTCACTTTGGGTACTGATGTTTTATGTTTAAAAACTATTAGCTGAATTTGAATCTGTTTGTATATTCATTCCAAAACAATATCTATGTGTAAATTATAAATGGCATGGTCTCTTTTAATGAATTGTTAACTAAAATTTTCGAAAAATCTTACTTATCCATTTGCACCCTTATATGATTTACCTTTATAGTTTATATATATAGTGAAATAGTAATAATATCACAAATATTCATGTAAATAAATATAAATAATATTTATATTAACATAGAAATCAAACTAAAATATATTTATGTATGCGGATCGTACTGTTGATGTGATTACTTGAAATATTAAGTTCCAAACGATCTACGTAGAATTATATTATGAAAAAAAAACATTGGTCATTTACATTTAAATTTACTATCACCCTGACTAAAGATGGACCTACAGTAATGTATGCACCCAAGAATAAGCCATGCTAAATAACAATTTATATATGAACAAAAATAAAAATTGCATTTAAAGTTCCACGAGCATATTAAATGTTGCGAAATCATCTACTCAAACATATATTATAAAAGATAATCACACTTATGTATACTTGAAAATGTTTTATTTGCTAGTTTCCTTACATTAAAACACATTTAAGCTTAATATCTAGAAGATCTGATGTGCGTGAGCTTTTATGCGCATGAGTACGATGCCCATCAGAGCAGCGCTGCACCTAATTATATCTAATTTGAAGGATAAATTAATTTAAACGATCTTGCAATAATAAATTAGTGAATTAGACTGTGGCATGTGATTTGTCTTAAGAAGAGTTAATGTTCTGAATTCTTCATTGATGCTCAGATGAAATCTTAAGGTTGGCCTAGGAAAGACTTTGCTGAGATAAGCGTACAAACATCCACCAAGTATTGAGATTTGATATATTTCTACATAGCGTTTTAATATTTATATTATGATTTTAATCGAAAAATCATGATTATGTTCAAATAACCGACCAAAAACTTATATTTAATGGTAATATTGAAATGTCAGTCAAGCATATGAGTAACTCTCCTACATTAAATTTACGAGTGCAAAATTACCTAAATCACTAAGTGAAATATAAAAAAATACTTGAAATACGGCAATAACACACGTCAGGATGATCTACAAAAAAAAAACATAAAAATTTCAATCATTTTGTACCCTTTCACTCCACCAATTTATATATGTAGATATGGCCCACAAATTAAGAATATTATTTGACCACAAAGTTGGAGGCAAATCTTTGTTCTGCTGTCCTACCATGTTTTGAAACTAATAGTACTTCCCTCTTAAAGTGCATGTGTGTTTTTCGTGGCAATCCCAGCAGATCCCACACGCTATTTTTTTTTCGAAAATGCTTATTGCCTTAAACACCAAGTTATATATTAGGTGTGTGCATATAACTGTATACTCTTAAATGAGTAGGTTTTGAATAATTTCTGCCATATACTAATGATTGTCTGAACTAAAAATTCATTCGAATCTCTATAAAAGTAATGTTACAACATGGAGCCAAGATTGATTCCAAGTGATACTAGTACTAATTGTAAGCGTTAATTACTGTTAACCGGTAGCAGGATAATATATGGCACGCCCACGTGCTGCAATTTGTATGAATATTAACAATTACAGATATTTTTACAATCGCTCTATGAAGCACATTTCCCAAGCAAGTGCAAATAACATGATGACTGGAACACCCGTCGTCTTCCGCATTTGGAAAAAGTATTCGAAAGATGATGTCAGGAGGCTCAGGACGGCAGAGACTTGCGATTTGTTAGCTTTCCAAGGTATTTGCTGTGATATTGATCATTGTATCGGAGAAGCACTTAATGGAATTGATTTTATACAACCAACTCAAGAATAATAAAATCATCAAATGGTTGTGAGGATGCAGGTATATTAAGCATCTACTAAATCTTAAGCAGGAGATATTGTGTGTTGAACTTCATCCAAATCCATTGAAAATATCTAACAAAAATGTTCTGAGATCTTGATGTATTAATCAGTTCTAGACATATTTTCGAGCGTTCGTGATTCGTTTCAAAATTTTGTTTTGGAACCTCTGTAGAATAGTTATCTTTGATTTACTAGCCGCACCCCATAGTTGTAGACAATAGGACCATATTGGATTGATAATTTGTTTGAGTATTGTTTGTTAGGAGTTTATTTTTGATCAATTGTAACACTTAGAATTATTTTTCTGTTTGCTTTATCGTTAGCGTTAAGCCGGAATCTATTGCAATTCTGATTAATTAATAAATGAAAGATACAAACCAATATTAAATATTCTTCTTAATATGCTCATCATTTATATTCAACCGTTCAGGAACTACTACCGATACACCTTTCATTATTTACAACTATGCAAACATGCAATTATGGTCGCGCTGAGTTTCAAGAATACTCGTATGTGATAATTATATTATGCAGTTGTTTCTTTTTGAATAATATAAATCATTATCACTAATAATTAAGTTAAAGATTTTTTAAAAGTCAAATATATTAATTAAGTGTAAGAAACCAAACTTTTTGTGAACTAAATTGATCAAAATAAAGTTTTGAAACTTGGATGTATAGCTGGATCTAGGATACTAAATGTATCCTAGATAATAAAAAAGAAATCACAAAATTTGATGGGTCTGCTAAAATTGGTCTGATTTTTGTGAGTTCATCGATAATGAAAATGATACTCTGAAATAAGAACGTTAAAATTGAGAATCCATAATTGTTGTGAACAATTTTGATCTGGACATTAAGAAAATGTTGCTTAATTTTACATCTAATTTACATATGCATATAAATATCTCAGATTATCTTTAGACATCTTCATTTAATTCTTCTGGTTCTTGAAAAATAATAGTTATGGTAGGCAGACAGATGGCAAATGATATGCCAACAGTTGAAAGACAAACATTTTCTTAAGAATTGATAATAAGGAAATACATTAGAAATTATATGAATATTAACTAAGATTTTGCAATGCAATTCAACTAATAAAATATAGACCTAATTTATGAAATCTTGGAATAATTATTCCATATTTTCCATTAACCTTAAGTGCTATGTTATTAATACCAATCCATTATATAAAATCCATCACATGTGATTATTGCCATTAGCATTAAAGCTATTCTTAAGTCGAGCAATAGAGAATGGTCCTTATATAAACAGCATAATATGATAAAATGCTATTAACCACATTTATTAATAAGCTGAAACAGATTATTGTCCTTTTAGAATTCTTATATGGATATATGATAGCTAGAGAATTCGCTTTTACAATTAAAAGTGCTCAGCCTCGATGATAAGCCAGTAAATAAAAAAAACAATGTTTCCACGGTTTTATTTTATTGCAATGTTATTTACGTTTAAGACTAATTATAAGTGATTTTTAAATAAGGTAGCCAATATAATATATAAAGTGGGAATTGATAAAAATGCTTTATCTAATTTAGTTCCATTGCGTGTTTTGTTCTATAATATTTGGTAAAGATTGTTCTTTACAATTAACAACTTTGTGCAAAATTTGTTTATGTTTACGACAAAAGTCGTGAATCAATGTTGAGAATTGAAAAACTTCTCGAAAGAGTTATGGAAGTCATTTAGAATTCGCTGTATTTGGTAAAGATTGGTCAGGCCGTAAGTAATAGTTGAAATGTGTTTTGACGAATTTAATACTTCGCTATTTATGACTATAAGTAATCCATTCGATCAAAGCAATGCTGATGTTCTTCTTTTATCCCCAAAGCAAATCATTACGACCATCGACTTTACTTCCTTTTCCACAACAGCATTCCCATTAACCATTTATACCATTCCAATTTAAAACTATCATCATACAACCTACTCCTGTTTCTTCCTTATTCTAGTATTTTATTTTTCTGGAACTTCATTGACCAGTTCGCAGATATGTTAAATAACTATCATGTAATCTTTACAGAACGTCGACCATTCCTCTAGTGACAACAGAAGCTGTCACTGATAAGAGCAAAAGATCGAGCACTCACTTGTAATTATATTCTGATGATGGCATAATACTTGCAATCATTTTCCACCTGCTAACTTCTCTATATAGAAGGAACTATTCGATTAGTGACCATATAAGGAGATACATGATATATATATATATATATATATATATATATATATCTGGACTCAAAGAAGAAATTGGAAAACTCTTTATTCTAAATATGGCACTATATAGAGCAGGCACAAGAACTCAAAGGAGGACCAGAAATTGTGGTATTCTTTGAAATGCGATATTCAAAATCTCAAATAATAAGAAAGTAGAACAAAAATATTTCATCTATATTATGATTATGAAAAAACTAGCTGTAAGTGGAATTCTGTCTTAAGGCAATTAAGGTATCGTACCCTAAGGCAAATTGCTGGAACTTCCCGTACCAAAAATTATTATTTTTTTAAAAACAATTAACATTTTTGAATAAAATTTACTTCGAGAAAATTAGATTTTTGAGAAACTATAAATTGGACAAAAAATTACTTTTTTTTGAAAAAAAATGTTTTCTTTATTTTGACATATTTTGGAAGATCTGAATTTTTTTTGCAAAGCAATCACACAGGTACGGAACCCATAGGAATGAACAAAATTTATACTTATTGTTAAAATCTCTATAAAATATCTGATAATTTGATGCGCATATGTCTAATGATCATTTTTGACCGCCAAATAGCATTTTTTTTTACTTTTTTTGTTAGATTACGAAACTGCTAGACCTGCTCTCATGAAAATTTTATCAATTCTTCATCCTTTCAAATACAAATAAAATGTTTTTTGAATTATTAAAATCTGACGCTCCGTTCTCTTAAAAACTGAGTTACCGTTTTCGGCACTTTTTGCCTCGAATCTTCAGAACGGCTGGACCTGCCTTTGCCAAAAACTAATCAGTACGTCTCCTTATCAATACAAATCGAATGTTTTTTGTATTATTCAAATCGATTGATCCGTGTTTCCGAAATCGCCGACGAAAATGTGTATCCGCACATACATACATACACGCACACACACACACATACATCAATTTTTTCTAAGGTATGCCAAAATATTCAGAAACCTTTGAAACGTCGAGAAATGCAAAAAAATTTATTTTCGATTTTTTTGCGATTACCATAGCTTGCCCTACGGGAAGTTAATAAATTAAACTAATTTATTCCGGAAATGGGCAATAATGACTAGTAGACTAATGCCAATCGACAATTTGTGCAAAAATATGAAACTGGGAACTAAAAGTCAAGTCATCAAACATGAAAGCTCGATTGATACAATTAATAATTTGTATTTTTATTTGTAATTAAAGATTTAGATTCTACATATTTTTACTCTATCTGTATCATTATTTCGTAGCTTTCAGGCTGTTGGGTAGGTTCCCGTACAGCACCGACACTCCTGTGGAAAGCACTCTCTTAGCAAAAGCTTATATTGCTTGAAATGAATCAAAGCGTTATACTTAAATGTAAGTTAAGTTTATAGATCCTCTCCATAAGCTTGAATTTATATCAGTAGCAATAAAACTATTGTTCTCAAAGTAACAACTACTAAATTCAGATGCTTTTTACTAGTTTATAAATCTGTATTAATTTCCTAGTGAGATGGTCATGGGCAGTAGATCGGAATGTCCGCGACACCTTGGGAACTGAAGGCGCTCGCAAAATAAAATGATTCAGGCTTCGAATGTGTACAATCACAAGCGATTACCATCACTGAGGAAAACACGTCCACAAGTTGATTACATGGGTTTATATCTGGTTCAATGTTACCGCATTCGCATAACATCAGAGCATCGCTGAACATCAATGGAAAATGTGCTTACTATCGGAAGATGATGCTGATGTCTCTTTGTCTAGGACTCGATTTATTTTTACCAATCAAAACTGAAATATTTTTATGGTACCAAATGGAGGAGCCCAAAATTAGAAAAAAGCAAGAAAAAGAAGCCAAAGAAAACGATAAAAGTGATAGAAGTTTAAGGAGAATATAAATCAGATGAGAAACACGTGTTCAATGACTGATTCTTGTTGTGTCTTCTTCGTGTAGTAGCTCTGATACATAAAGCTACATCATTCATGAAATTCTAAATATATATTTCATGAATACATTTTTACAGAAATAATACTGTATATAACCTTGATTTGGTATCTGTTCAGAAATATTCATCCGCAGAGTTGGAATAACAATTTATTTACTTTAATTTGTGTAAAACAGCTTTTTTCACCTTAATTTAGTTATTCATTGTCTATTTTCTATCGACTAAAACCTTACTGGTGTGAAGGTTTTGTTGGTGTTTCTTACCCCATCCACTTGCAAGATTTTATAGAGGTTATATGAAAAAAGATTAAATCTAACTTAAAATTAACAATCAATGCAATAAACCAGTTAAATAACGTACACTTAAAAATTATATTAAGGCCTGGTGAACTAAACAACAGTGCTCGAAACCAAAAAACTAACAACAAAAGAAAATACTTTTGTTATGGATTTGTAAAGATTGCCGTTTATCTCTTGATAGCAACATCATAAGAATCTAAGTGATGGCTGGTTATACGTCTTTTTCTCTCAAATGTTCTCTTTCTGATATTATAAAATTCTTAACATTACTTGTTTTTTAGATATCGGTGGTAAACCTTTTAACCGAGAACTTTTAAGCCCCGCTTAAAACCCAATACATAAAATATACACATACCAATAAAAAATACTTACGGGTCAATTTAGGGTATCATTACTGTTGTCTCACTTTTATTATCATATTTTTCATTAATATTATTAATAATAATGTATTAAGCCTCTATCTAAGTAATGTCATAACATCGATATTGTTATCTCATCATAAGAGAATTCTTCAACTCAACGTTAAAGCCCCATTCATGATAATCGATTTCGAAGAACGAATTCGATGAGATGTATAATTTCCAGTTAAATCAAATATCACGAATGATATATTCTCATGCGATTCTAAATGGATAGGTACTTACAGATCAATAATTAGTACTTATTGATAGTTCAACCATTTGATATAAGTTTTAAATTACAGGTAATTTTTTAAGTAGAAAGGAACAATTTAAATCAGAGATATAATTTTTGCAATCATGATCCTGAGTAATATCAAAAGCGACCAAATCGTCGACGAGCTTTTTAAAAAACCAATATTAAATTTTTAGTTATCCCTTTGACATATTATAATAAGTAACTGTGATCATTGACATTATATTTTAAAGCAGCAATGGTCACTAGAGGAAATTTTTACTTGAATTTATATTTGAGATCTATAATCTCTAGTGGAAATTTGATATTATATTGCTTGAGACCAAGGTTGAGGTTGGGATCAAAATCGGAAATTTTGAATATCAAAACCACGTTCTTAACTCCGACTTACGGCGGGCACGTACTGATGAAATTTATTTTATATTTTGATAATGATACATTTAGTTTACCAATTATAATAGTTTACAGATAGTAGTACATCATCATTTATAAAAACGAGCCGCACGTTTATAAAACTGGAGCAACGCTGCTGGGACAGTTTAGGCGTCTTCATAAAAAATAGATAGATATCAGACTCAGATAATATATTAATTTATATTCCTAAGTCAACATCGGTCTCTGTGATGTGATGTGAACGGCTAAGTGAGAAAAAGTACTTAGTTTAAACAACGGGACGAATGGCAATGCAAAAACTATAACTGTATCAGCGTGCAATAAATCTGCAAAGCACAAGTTCGTCCAGTTTATGAGGAATTAAATTTTCATAGCATGTTGTCGTCCTGTGGGTTTGCAACCTTAGATTTAATTCTTCGTTTTAACGACTTCGTATTTGTATACAAAGTATGGGTACTGTTCCGAATCTAAAGTAGCCGACTTTCAAGATATCTGGGAAATATTTGCACAGAAAATGAAATACAAAAACTGTATTACTCTAAAAAAGGCTGAAGGAATAATGGCATCAGACTCGATTGTATAATCGAAATTTTTGGCAACTTTATATCAAGGAGTAGTTAAATCGGTTTTCAATTGGAAATTTAGATACTAACAAGTTTACAAATTAAAATAGATCTCGCCCGGTATTGCTGCATCACTAAAAAAATAGTCAATATTACAGAAACTTGAATATTTAGAGAACTATTTTACTTTAAAAAAAAATTTCAATACAATTTTTCTGGTAATCATTCTATCATTTAGATACATTTTAGTAAAATTTGATTTGCTTAAATATTAATTTTTAAAATAGATAAAATTGAGAATAGATGAGAAAAAAGTTTTTAAAATCTAAATTATTTTGGCAAGTATAATAATAGATAATGGACTAAATTTGAAAATTGTATGTTAAATTCACTGTTAATCTTCAAGCCTTATCCTTATTAATGCTTATCCTTGAAAAAAAATCAACATTTTGATCCAATTTCTTTTGTTTCATACTAATTCCATATTTGAGTTATAACTTTGTCATGAAGGTATAAAACATTAAAATATCTCATAAGGTCAATTCGAGCTTTCTAAAGCTCCGGAAAAAAATCTTAAATTTTGCTATAAAGGAAACAAGAAAAAAACAGTTGTTGCAGATGATAATACATTCACACATACAAACAGACTCGCAAAGGAACTTTAATTAAGTATCATACGATTTTTTTCGAAATTGTCCAATTGCAAGTTTTTACCTATGGCAATCAATATTAATAATTATGTAGTAATATAGCTCATCGTTGACGAATAATAAGTTATTCATATAAAATATATTCTACAATAATTATTAAATAAATAATCTAAATAATTTCCAATTAATAGTGTGTATATAATAATGGTCCACAAAAATATCGACTATCGTGTACAATGCAATGGTTTTCCAAAATATCGAAAATATGTAGCGTTTTATTAAGCAAAGTTATTAAAAATAGATAAAAATAGTTAAAAAAATATATAAAAATTTATAATATATACCTAAAAATTGAAACAAAATTGCACAATTCAATAATAAATATTATAAAGGAAAACTAAGATGTATCCATCCACTACGACCACGGTAGCATCCACAGAGTAAATGTTTTATGCAAGCCTTCCTCATGTGAAATTTCTGCGGCAGCCGCGCGACTTCATCAATATGTATGGCGTCATCTGCTCTGGGTCGCAGTTGGCTCTAGCAAAACATTATCATAATGTGCAAAACGTCATGAACATTTCCCTGTCTATTTTTTTTTTTCAAAAAAGTTACGATTTTCTAGACTTCTAACATGAAACGTGAACTCTTCATCTTTGTGATGTCATACGGATGATTTAAGAGGTAGCCGTAATATTCGAAATGCGGTAATATAAATTAAAATTTCTCAATTTGCATTTAAATCAGTTAAATTGTACATGTAATTTCAGAAATGATAGTTAAAATTCCGGCAGCTAGCCTGAGTTTAAAAACCTCTTTTTCATGAATTTATTGCAGTGTGATTTATAATCGGAAATGTAAGTGCACATATTTCAGGGTGTTGTAAATTGATTTTAAGTATTTAAAATAGTTATTTTATAACGGGTATCAAATAGATATCTATAAAAGTACATTTAGTTGCTTTCCAGCACCAAAGTCTTTTCATTTTATTTTTATCCTAAAAAAATGATGAAAATTAAGAAATGGTAAAAAAAATGATTAGCATGGTTGTGATGGTTATATAGCAAAACAAATTTGAGAATGATTTTATTGTAGAGCATCTTGCATATAATTATTGTTTCGACTTTAAAGGGAAAGAAGAAGTAGGTTTGTTCTAACAAGTTTCCATTATTGTATTGAGTCGGCGCCCTATATTAACATGATCTGTAAATCGGAATGCTTTTAAAAAGTTTCTTTATTCGATTTCTTTTAATAATAACTTGTAACTATAACTAAGTACTTGTATATAGCAGATAAATCACATTGTTTATTATTTTGCTGTATGTTGTCTCATAACAATGTTTGTTTCCAATAGTATGCGTTGGGTACGGTTGTGACATGTTGTTGTGGGTCTTTCCCTATTTGGGTGAAGATTAAACAGATAAAATTCTAACTTGACTAATTGTCAGACAAAGTACAAAAGAGAGAACAAAAGGAAAATCCATGTTAACTCTGTTTAAAAAAGTATCTTTTGTTATATATTGTTAAATTATATTCATAAGGTTTGTTTAAATGATTATTCAGTATTATGTTGTATTACAATAAAAGTAATTATAAACTAGTTTGGCGTTTGTATTTATTAGTTTTTAACTTATTTTTATGCCTGTCACAACCGTCCCTGGGAGTATGGATAAATGTGCCACTCGTCCTTCACTTGTATGATATAGTTTCATGGCTATTCCATCGTACTTAAGGACATTATTTCAGTATTTCCATGTAGACAAATGTTCTAATTATCATTCAATTGACTATTTTTTCTGCTAGCTGGTGAGTTGATCTGATCAAAAAAAAGTGACACAACTATACCCAGTCTCTTAAATTATCATTTAATTGACTCTTCTCCCAGCTGGCCGGTGAATTGATCTGATCAAAAAAAGTGGCATAACTGTACCCAGTCTCCCCTACTAATTAGTGATAAAAGATAAATTTAATTAATTAATTAATGTACTTAAGTATTGCGGAAACAAACAAAAATTCAAATATGAATTCTCTTATGCATCTAAATCGATATTATGGAACTTATTATCTTCAATAAGTCTGAAGAAAACCTACGTAATATATTTAATAAACCTGTCCGAAAATCTTTATTACCGATATGCAAAATATATGTAAAACCATACTCTATTATAATTATGTGAATATAAATCATGTACATGAAATTTACTGTGTTTAACCTGAACATTAATACTGCAAGACCAATAATTGCAATTTTAATAACATTTCTTATATGCTAAGTAATTCCATGAGACGCATTAAATGACATTTCTATTAAATACATTACTACATTTACATAAAGCATGTATTTCTTGCGTCGTTTAGATTTTCCACGGAGATTGCGAGGAAGTCGTAAGAGCATGCGATAAAGTTCGAAAAAGTTAATAGTCCATGACTGTTAAATCGTAATTGCCTATTTGCAAGAAGCGAACAGCATCTGACCTATGTCCCATCTGTAATGGCAACACCTTGAAAGATTCTTCTCATAAAAGTCGGTTAAATGTTTAAACTTGATTTAAATGATGGATTTAAAACCAAACCAATGGCCTAGAATCGAAGTTATTTCAAGAGAATTTGCAGTGGTAGCTACAAATGCAACGTGCAGAAATTTCTAAGAACAAAACAACACCGTATATTAAATTTTTATGATACTGCTTAAATAGATAGCAATAAACTGAAATATGTTTTTATATCAATCTTAAAAGCATGTTCAGGTATCGATCACACAAAATAATATCATCTTTATTAAAATATGGAAAGTATAAATTTGCGCCCGTCCAGAAACAGTTTTTTCTACGTAACGTGATCAGTCCATAATATTATTGTAGTGAAGACTGCATACACTTGTTTTTTGAATAGCAATGATTTTGTTAATTTACCAATTATCCGGGAGAAAAATACTGGAATACCGTCCTTAAAATCGATTCATGAAACCAAATCATATAAAAAGGGCGTGTCACATCCACAGAAATATAAGAGTCATATAACAATATATGACAAAACGTAATTAAAAAAAATTGTGAAATCTCTTTTTTCCGTGTATAGATTTTTCTGTTCATTTTTCTTTCGTATTTTGCTTAGTTAAGTTAGATTTTTCTTTATCTGTTCAATCTTCACCAGAAAAGGACATAAAATACAATCACAACAGATACATATAATATAAAACTAAACTAATTGCTTATAAATAACTACTAATGTTCATCTTACAGCAAAATAACAAACAAAGTGATCTATCTGTGTACAAGTAACTTTTATTATTAGAAAAAATTGAAGGAAAAAAAATTTACTTTTGAGCCAAAAACAATACAGTCTGCAGATCAATGATGGTACCTTGTAGGTTTATACAAAAACCGACGTTTCAGAAAACCGGTTTTCGAATTTTAATTTTACGAAAAATCCGGTTTTAACCGGTTTTCGAAATGTATATAGAAAATAAATTTTTGCTCGAATATTCTGTAATTTATTCGCAAATTTAGTGTAATTTAGAGCAGTATTTGACTGAATTTATTTATTGTTCTATTTTATAGATAGGAAACAAACTTATTTTAATTTCAATTAGTAAAACTAAAAAATAATAGTTTGATTGTAGAAATTCAAAAATAATTATTCGTTATTCATGCATCATTTTCACATATAAGAATGAAAATATTTTTATGATAGTGAAAGGAAAGTTTTTGAATAAATAAAAATAATACATTTTTAAATAAAAAAATGCATTAAATTAAAAAAAAAGGATAATAAAATATTAGATACATGTTGATACTGACTTGTTAATATCTATTTTAGTTTTAAAAACAATTAAGCTAAACTCGGGTATTGTCTGTTTCAATTTTAATTAATTAATTTTAAACATTCTAATTGTTTTTCTGTTTAATAAAATATGATTTCAAAAAACTGAGAACGTCTATCGAATTGCTACTTAGACGTGTCTTTTGTTTACTCACAAAATTTCCTAAAATAGAAAATATTCTCATACATGCGACCAAATTATGCTTAATTGTTTTTAAGCCTGATATAATAATTCTTGTTTTTTTGTTTTTTATTTTGAGGCTTCTAGGGTTTAAAACACTTTAAGTTTGAGTAGAGAAAGTTACTTTTCCAAGAAGAATTCACACTGATTTAAATTAGTATATACACTGGTATAAAAATCTAAAGTCCATATACAAAATCTTTATGGGAACCATTGCAGATTGATAAGTTATCAAAATTCAAGAATCAAAACGCTTTCATCTATCTTTTATATTTGGTTATATTTGTCGCTTTCCATATATACAATGAAAACCGATTTTTTTCAATAAAAAACGGTTTTCGAATACCACAATTTTCGCCAAAAAACGGTTTTTGAAAACCGACAAACCCTAGTACCTTGTTTGAACAAATATTCAACATATTTCTCATTCTGGACCCTTTCTCAAAATCAGTATAGTTCTGTTCTTCCATACGCTGCCACAGCCGCAGCCAGTCTCCCCTAATGCATTTTTGAAGCCAAAATACAAGTAAAGTTAAACATTGTATTGGTTTCAACTTCGGTAGAGTTAGAATCTAATTCGAAATATGGCAAAATAATATCCAATATATCACTGATAAGGCAATAACTAATATACCACTGACCCTCAAAGAAATATTTTATGTTTTATAATCTGAACCGCGACAAATTTATTTCAACGTGGTTTTTCTTAATTCTCTTCAATTACATATTTTTAACTGTATTCGATCCATACAGAAAATTAAAAATATTAACAGCTAATATTTCAAAAATTAATGCGGTCCTTAATTAAAACCAAAAGAATTTGTAATATACAGACAATATATTACCATCATCAGCTTTTATACTTAAAGGCAAGGAATTCAGCGTTTAGTTTTTGATACACGCGATTCGCACAAAAAGGAAATGTTTCTATGCAATATAAATCAAATTTCAGTCACGCTCCTGCGTCAGGAAGAAGCGGCATGATTATTTTCCAGCAAACCTAAGAGTTGTCCGGGATCGCACATTAATTCCGGTCTGTCACAGGCGACTTACGACTCGCGGCCGAGGTTCATTAACGCAATAAAAGTGATGTACTGATATGCACGCATCGGCCGCAAACACGCCGGGAACAGGACTGGAGGACGGCGCTCTCGGCCCATGAGGACGCCAGCAACCGCGGGCAGACCAGAAATAACGCCCTCTTACTGAGGAATGCTCGCGATTAACAATACATTCCGTGTCCCATCACAGAAGAAAATTGCAGGTCAAAGGTCACACAGATAACGGATGGCCAATTAGAAATTGCCATTATTCAATCATATTACTCCGATGCTGGATTTCACTTTGAAATTAATTAGCACATCTAATTGTAATTGGGATTTTTATATTGCAGCAAAAATTTATTAATAGATTTTAATGAAATTTTATAAAAAAAAAATTAAACTGCTCAATTATTTCAAGAACACGTTATCACTTGGCAAAATTAGAGAACTTCTCTATATATTTCAAACAAATCTAACAGTTTACTAATTGCTTCAGCTTTAGCCTCCTTCAATTATAATGCCAGACCTAAACTAATTAAATCACGTTTACATTAACGAGGCACTTTTTCAATACGATTGATGGTTTAGATAAACTAACAAAAATAACTGTAGATAAACATATTCATAGATAAAATACATCCCGCTACCGTGAAAGTAAGTTTTAACTTAAAAAGAATTAGATAATTTCAGTTCAAACTAGTGGGGTGTATGGCATCGTGCCTTAAGGCAAATTGCTGGAACTTCCCGTACCGTAACGAAATATTCGAGGAATACTTAATAGATTATTATTAATATTGTAACATTGTCTAATATTTATGAAAATTATATAAACTGAATTGCAAAGTTGAAATTATTTGTTTAAAGTATATTAGAACTGTAGTCAGAATTAAAAATAAAATCTGAATTATTTTCGATATACAAAAAAAAAAAATTGAAAAAAAAAGATGAAACAAATTTTTTTTTCCAAAATCAATTATTTTGTTAAGACAAGCTGAAAGTTCTTTAAATTAATTAAATCGGACGCTTAGTTTTCTCAAAAACTGCAATTTTTACACATTTAGCTTCGTATCTTCGAAATGGCTGGGCCTGCCTTTGCCAAAAACTGATAAACACTTCTCCCAATCATTACTAATTGAATGTTTTTAGATCATTCAAATCGGATGCTCCGTTCTTTCAAAAGCTCTTTATTTCCGTAACTGCAGGACCTGCCTCTGCCAAAAACTAATCAGCTCATCTCCCTATCAATAGGAATCGAATGTTTTTTGAACAATTCAAATCGGTTGATCCGTGCGCCTGAAAATGTGACTGGAAATTTGTATCCACACATACATACACACACACATCCATTTTATCTGAAGTATGCCAAAATGTTCAGAAATCTTCAAAACGTCGAGAAATGTAAGAATTGTATTTTTCGATGTTCGTCCCATTACAATAACTCACCCTACGGGAAGTTAAAAATCAAAGCTTTAAATTTTAAATTTCACAAACATTTCTAATGTTTAACTCATATAACCAAAATTTACTATAAATTAAATGATATAGACTATATTAATTTCAGTAAATCGTATATGATGACAGGAAGGGCAAAAAATTGCAAATGCTTTCTTTAGCCTAAAGTTTATACAATATCAGGTACGTTGCATATTTTTTACGTCGTTAATAAACCTGTATTGATATCAAAAACCAATTGATTGAGATGCATTAATAATGTTCTAATTAGAGTTAATTCATCTTCGGAGTTTGAAAATAGTTTTATCAATTAGTGTGAAACGTAAAATAGGCTATTGGAGTTCAAATTGCATGGAAATAATGGAATTAGAGGCTTTTTTACATTTATGGATCATAAGAAGGAGCAGGCATCATATCTCGTGCAAAAGGAAAAATGAGCACTTATAGATGTGTATATTCTTATATAATACTAATTGATGTAGTGATATTCCAATCAAAAATGGTTCTTCTCCAGAGTTTTGAAATCTTGTTATTCAGTTTTGTAGAAACGTAAAATAGGTTGTTGAACTCCCACTTGCATAGAAATAATAGAATTAAGGGCTTTTTGAACATCGATCTATATCAACAAGGAGTAGCACCACATCTCGTACTGAGAAAAGAATAAGCACATGCTTGAGAAAACATTTACATTTTGTTCTATAACAGAGAGACAAGCCGATATTTGACTACCTCACACCCCAATTTGATCTTCAAACGACGATGGTTGATGTCACCCAGAGCACATGTGGCTCATGGTAAACATTTAATTCATTTGTATCGATTTCCATTTATCGCGTGCACGGGGCAATGCATGTACATTGTACGTACGTATGATACTGGCACAGAATATTTCTACTTCTATCTCTCTACCGGTAAAGTCAAAGGTCAAAGACCCATAGTAGTGCAACAAGCACATAAACGCGAAAGCGACTTGCAAGCAGCTAAAGAAACAGAAGAGGCTGTTCGCCGCATAGATACATATCGTGAAATTATACACCGCGGTATCGTAAAATATTAACGCTCAGAAACCAAATAATAGCGATCGCATTAAGGATTCATTCGCCCGGCTCGCACGGACCGCGATTCACCACGCGAACTCTAGATTCGCCTTCTCATTGCGTTAAAAAGTCATAGGGCAGCCGAGGTCGGGAGTTCGCAATTCGGTAATGAATCTTTGATAAGATAGAAGATGCAGATACTAAGAGATAATATTGTCTGTACTGCTCAACCGTTTATGCTTCTGTGAGAGCTCAAAATCTTATATTGTTTTTCTATAAAATTTAATCATCTATATAAATCCAGGCACCAGACATTGGGCAGTATGGAATAAGTATATAAACTATCTGCCCTGAACATTGGATAGTATGCAATATGCACATATCTTTTCAAATGTAATGAAACTAGCATATTACGCTTTCCTGTATTATTAAGGTGACCATGGTGACAGTCCCGATTTCACGCCTTGCGGCCCGGCTTTTTCTAAAAGCAATGTTTTTTCCGGTTTTAGGTGTTTTGTCCCGGATTGTCCCGGATTTTAAAAAATATTTTGATTGCCAATATTTTTTTTAAATATATTTCAACTAGAAAATTTGAACCGAAAAAATGTGCATATAAGTTGTTAGCTCACCAACACCCCCTCCCCCCGCACACATTCTAAACTGTTCCGGAGTTTATGCAAAAAATATAGTCACCTTAGTATTATGCATACAAATAAAAATTTTAAATATGCCGTTTTGTTACATCAAGTCATTATGGTGGACAATAGCAAATAGTTGATTGAGCTGTATTAGAAGCATCAGCAAATTTTTTATGTTCATGTGGTCTACATACAATTAGTTGGCGAAAATGTTTATGTACCATTTCTACATAATTAAATTACACATATTTTCAATCTTGCATTATATAAACATAAATTAAATTGATCCAAAATATTAAAAAAGTGTAACTTGCAACAAAGCTCCCTTTTGTTTGCAGCAATAACACTGTGACAACCACACCATATACATCACAACAAAAAACACATATCAAATAATCAACTATTCAAATTTTAAGTTTAGTTAAATGCACAGTTAATTAATCATTGTAAAAATATATTTTTATGCTGCTTTCAAAAATTTGTTTCAATGCAGGACAAAAAAAGACAGCCTGGTGGTAAAATAGATCAACTATTTTAACGTTAACTTCAAAGAGGATTCACGGAATAATAGATATACTATACAATCAATACGATACATCCTAATTAATTGGTTGAGCAACAGAATTAAAAATAATTATCAGAATAATGAGATTCAAATCAGAAATAAAATTATTTGTTCATGTAAAATTGAGATTCAGTCAAAAACGTTCATTGATGTAAATTGGGATGATAAATTATATAGTTTACATAATAATTCTTAGAAAATAAAGTTTTCTCGTACGGGGGTGAAAACTGAAGGTTATGTGTGTTTTTAAATATGCATTAAAAAGGTAAAAATTGACCCAGAAATAGACCGAGATTTCAATCAAAATATGCGAAACCTGTCCGGGGATATAACTAAGAGTTTTCCAAATTTTCACGGCTATTGGGTGTGCGGTTTATGAATGCATAGGACATACAGACATATAGACACTTATACATTAATTTATATATTTATATATATATATATATATATATATATATATATTGTAATACATTTTACTCTACTTTTAAATTCAATAAGTTACTCAATGAGTAGTTTCCATGATGCAAAAATTCTATTGACCGTCTACTACATTTCGCACAAGCTTTGCATAGTTTTACACTAAATATTGAGTATTTACTTTGTTTCGAATGCAAAATCTACAACTGAATACCGCTATAACTGGAATTACATTTAGTTCATTGTTGTGTTGTGCTTTTGTATAAATAGGTGGTAGAGCTAGGTCATTTCATTATATCAACATTTTAATGGCAAAATGCAAATCGCTGCTAGATCGCAATGCCCTAAATTTACTATGTGCCTATTGTAATAACTCATAACTTGCATATATATATATATATATATATATATATATATATATATATATATATATATTGTTAAATATATTGTCGTCACAGGTTGTTTGTAGGATTTATGTCACCAACACAATTTACCCAATAACTTTAATTTTTCTTCTATTTCCTAAATTTACATAAAATATTTGGAAATTCATCAAAGTTCGCAGAAGATTAGTAAATAATTTTTAAAAGATAAGAAAGAACCACATTTCAAATGTTTATATTCTAAACAATGTGTTTGGATTATAAGCCGTGAGAAAACTATATCTTGTTCATTTTAATCGAACTCAAAATTAGTTATGCGTAATTGCGGAAATCCTTCGAAAAGGATTGTTCAAGTATAAAAAAAGAATTAGTCAAAATAAAATTTGATCCGTTTATTATCAACGGACAACAGAAATTACCAGACTATTTAATGTCCATGTACTATCAAATTATTAAATCGTAGCTCTGATGCACAATCATGTGTATTTACAAGATTGTAATCAATAAATAGTACATATTCATAAAGCAAATTTTAACCGTCCTATCTGGCAATGATTTTAATTATTATAAAGTTGCTCATGGATTCATTTAGTATTAATAGATATCTATTAGAATTCATAGGTATCTGTTAAAAGAAGATTACTTGATATATTTATCTTTAGTTCGCATTTAAAAGAAAATCTTTTAACAATGCATCTTATCATAAAAATACATTTTACACTATATAATAGCATGATGCATATGTTTATGATGCATATGGATGTACAGGTATATTACATTTCATTAATTAATTTGAGTTTTTGTATTATTTTTCATAAAACTTAAATTTTTTTAAAGGTTGTTTTGACCTTTGGAGCAAATAGTTATAGATTTATCAAAATTTCAGTTTATTAACAAGTGACGGCTATAGCCCGATCTTTAGCGATATGCAGGCAAACAACGGCCTAATAATTTATAATTAATATTTTAATAATAGTTAATAATTTTCACTTTCGAACATACAACTTACACTCGATTTCATCTGGCACTCCTAAACAATTAAAAAAAAAGTGCGTTTCTAAGCACGATCGTGAAATTAAAAGTGTGCGGCAACGTGTTAAATATATCACACCTTTCTGTATGCTTTTTATATTTTAATTATTTAATATAATTTTATATATAATTATTTCTGCAAAAAAAAAACACGAAAAACAAAAATTGTTGTTTCAAAGAAATCAATAAAGTCCTATGAATTTGCAACCAAAATTTGCCACACAAATAAATGTTTAATTTACCTTAAATATTTACTGCCTGTATGATAAAAGATAACCATTAATCGAAGTTGTTAACATATATATGTGTATGTTGAAATAATTTACAACCAATTTAAAATACAGATTCCTGAAGTAATAGCAGAATCACTGCTAGACTACCCACAGAAATTTAGCATCGGCTTCATCTTTCAGCGATCATAAATAGTAAATCTGAATATCTATGTAATGTATGCGCAATAAATTTTAAACATTGCAAAAGATACAAGCGTGCGCTATCCGAGCATGAGCTAAAACAATAATATCTCATGAGGAATATGCAATAAAGTATTTACAAACTAGGTTGTACGTATTGTGATTATCGGCCTGCCAACAATCATGGGCAGCGTTTATCATATTGATTTTTTTGAATATAAATAAGATATCAAACGCGTGTGATGGGATAAAGTTCTGACTCTTGTTGATTTATTTTCACACAATTAATATTCCGTGGTCTACGAGATCCAATCCGGACAAAATCACTGAACCGTTATTAGAATATTTCACGCAAAATAGCTGAAGCATATGATCTAACAACTTAGATATTCCTTGGGTAAATATATTTGTGTTTATAACGTGGATAGTTCAGACTGGGTGTTGGTCACCAAGTTTTTAGTACTTAAACAACTTTGCAATCTCAAAAAACAATAAGGCAAAATACTTCTGTAGGTAATTGTCTTAAGAGGCTATTCTGGTCTAGAGGCATGAACTTCGTGCGAATTTTAAAGGACCGCAACAAAGAGCACACGACATTTTTGCTGTATTTTTTACAAGAGATTGATTGATATTTTTAGAATACAAAGATAAAAATTAAATTAGTCATAAAAATTTAATTCTGGAAGGTGATAAAGTGGGTAGTTTCAACAAATTGACGCCTATCCATACCCATGATTTTAGCACTTATAATTATCTGAAGAAAAAAACTTAAATATGTCATTAATCTAGAACAATGTCGCTATAATGTATTAGCTACGATAAAGTGAAATAATATTTTTTACAAAATAGCGCCTGTCAGTTCATACTCCAAAGAAGTCCACTCCAAATGTAAAAATTTCAAGTAAAACGGTCTAGTAACAAATTAAGAAATCGTCGGTTTTATATCGTTGAAAAATAAGTGTCACAGATGAAAGATCTCCAAAAATAAATAAAATTTTAGAAACCCTTTTTGTATACACTTTCGTAAATAGTTAAAAAAGTGCCAAAAACCAAAATTGATTTTTTAAATTCTAGATCAGATTACCCCCTTAATTTGCTTCCTAATACTTGGTTTGTCAAAATAGAATAACAATCTTTGTCAAACAAAATTGTTTTATTTTTTCATTCTAGACGAGATTACCCCCATAGTAAAGCTTTTTGGTCTTTTAATTCGGTTTGTTAAAAATAATATAATCTGTTTAGTATTAGTATAGATAGCAGCTATTAGAATTCAGATTTACAGCATGTAGACATAAATCAATAGACTTTTTGCAACTTAAAATAATTTTTAAATAGAAGTGCAAAGAAACTAATTATTAAACTCGAAAAAATGATGAATATGACAAGAGAAAATAAGATATAAAAATCTAATAAAAAAAATGAGATAAATAGACTAAAACAATTTATTAATCTATAAAATAAATATGCTGATACAGTGATTAAATAATAAATTATATAAAAATATTGATATGGTAAATACATTATAATGACGTGCAAATATATACACAGGGCCGGATTTAAAAATTCGGCGCCCCGGGGCACTGACAAAAATGCCGCCCCATCCCTGAAATTTTACGAACTTTCAAACTTTTTGTTAAAGCAATCGCGCTGCTTCGTAATTATTATTTTTAAAACAAAACGTTTTGCAATTATTTTGAAAAATGACTTTTCAAATAATTAATTACATTCGAGAGAGTATGATAAAAAATAGAAATAGAATAATTTTATGAAATTAAATTGAATAATTTAATTAACCGGTTATCATTTGCAGTAATTAATACTTTCCCTCCTTGTGAGTCGATAAAATATAATAAATATCGGAATAATCTCTATAAAAATAAATCGATTAAAATGTTTAAGCGTAGCGACACTAATAGAAATATATGCTGCTATCGATATTGACATTCATGATGTTTCAAGAGAGTCACTGGTACAGCTTCCTTACATGTAATTTTCTGCATCCATCTGCAGAAAAAGTAATTATCACAGAGTAATATGCATAAGAGCCATTAGCGCAACACATTCCTACTCGTTCATAAACTATATATGTACTACCTACAAGATTCATCAAATAACAGTTCATACCAGAGCATGACATTTAAATCTTATTCGTTAGTTTCAGTAGAAGACATTTTCGACAAACCAGAAAATACCAGTGCAAGGAAATAGAAGTTTGGCAAGAAATATAAATTTTATTTTAATTACGTACAAATTAAAACATCTCGAACCGATACTAAACAACACCAGAAAGGGTGTATTTGGCAAGCAAGTTTCAGAATTTTGTACAATGCACATATTGCCTTAAGGCAAATTGCTGGAACTTACCGTTATTTATATTTATTAAAACCTTTGAAACTCTAAGGTTTGCCAAAATGTTCAAAAACCTTTGAAACGAAAAGCGAAAAATTTTTATTATTGATTTTTTACGATTACTATAACTTACCCTACGGGAAGTTGATTAACTTAAATTCAATAAGAATGGAGATTCATCAATATTTAAAATTCTGATGAGAGCATATGGAATTTATTAATTCTATCATCGTACAAAGTTTTATAAAAATCATTTTTCAATTACAAAGAAACGATATTTACCTATATTGATGAGTTTTTAAAATGTTTTACCACAGAATTGTTTGAAAAAAGTTGCACGGTTGTTAAGTTGTAAAGTTGCAAAGTTGCTGAGTTGCAAAGTTGTCAAAGTTGCAAAGTTGCTGAGTTGCAAAGTTGTCAATTTGCTGAGTATCAAAGTTGCAAAGTTGTCAATTTGCTGAGTATCAAAGTTGCAAACTTGTCAATTTGCTGAGTATCAAAGTTGCAAAGTTGTCAATTTGCTGAGTATCAAAGTTGCAAAGTTGTCAATTTGCTGAGTATCAAAGTTGCAAAGTTGTCAATTTGCTGAGTATCAAAGTTGCAAAGTTGTCAATTTGCTGAGTATCAAAGTTGCAAAGTTGTCAATTTGCTGAGTATCAAAGTTGCAAAGTTGTCAATTTGCTGAGTATCAAAGTTGCAAAGTTGTCAAGTTGCTGAGTATCAAAGTTGCAAAGTTGTCAAGTTGCTGAGTATCAAAGTTGCAAAGTTGTCAAGTTGCTGAGTATCAAAGTTGCAAAGTTGTCAAGTTGCAAAGTTGTCAAGTTGCAAAGTTGTCAAGTTGCAAAGTTCAAGTTGCAAGTTGCAAAGTTGTCAAGTTGCAAAGTTGTCAAGTTGCAAAGTTGTCAAGTTGCAAAGTTGTCAAGTTGCAAAGTTGTCAAGTTGCAAAGTTGTCAAGTTGCAAAGTTGTCAAGTTGCAAAGTTGTCAAGTTGCAAAGTTGTCAAGTTGCAAAGTTGTCAAGTTGCAAAGTTGTCAAGTTGCAAAGTTGTCAAGTTGCAAAGTTGTCAAGTTGCAAAGTTGTCAAGTTGCAAAGTTGTCAAGTTGCAAAGTTGTCAAGTTGCAAAGTTGTCAAGTTGCAAAGTTGTCAAGTTGCAAAGTTGTCAAGTTGCAAAGTTGTCAAGTTGCAAAGTTGTCAAGTTGCAAAGTTGTCAAGTTGCAAAGTTGTCAAGTTGCAAAGTTGTCAAGTTGCAAAGTTGTCAAGTTGCAAAGTTGTCAAGTTGCAAAGTTGTCAAGTTGCAAAGTTGTCAAGTTGCAAAGTTGTCAAGTTGCAAAGTTGTCAAGTTGCAAAGTTGTCAAGTTGCAAAGTTGTCAAGTTGCAAAGTTGTCAAGTTGCAAAGTTGTCAAGTTGCAAAGTTGTCAAGTTGCAAAGTTGTCAAGTTGCAAAGTTGTCAAGTTGCAAAGTTGTCAAGTTGCAAAGTTGTCAAGTTGCAAAGTTGTCAAGTTGCAAAGTTGTCAAGTTGCAAAGTTGTCAAGTTGCAATGTTATCAAGTTGCAAAGTTATCAAGTTGCAAAGTTGTCAAGTTGCAAAGTTGTCAAGTTGCAAAGTTGTCAAGTTACAAAGTTGTCAAGTTGCAAAGTTGTCAAGTTGCAATGTTATCAAGTTGCAAAGTTATCAAGTTGCAAAGTTGTCAAGTTGCAAAGCTGTCAAGTTGCAAAGTTGTTAATTTGCAAGTTATCAAGTTGAAAAGTTGTCAAGTTGAAAAGTTGTCAAGTTGCAAAATTGTCAAGTTGCAAAGGTGTCAAGTTGCAAAGTTGTCATGTTGCAAAGTTGTCAAATTGCAAAGTTGTCAAGTTGCACAGTTGTCAAGTTGCAAAGATGTCAAGTTGCAAAGTTGTCATTTTGCAAAGTTGTCAAGTTGCTAAGTTGAGAAGTAGCCAAGCTGAGAAGTTGCCAAATTGCTAAGTTTCCAAGTTGCAAAGTTGGCTCGATATTTTAAAAATAACAATGATTGGTGCAACTTGTTAAACGCATTAAATACAAACAATAACTTTTTACACAAATATATAAATTTTTTGCCAAAGTTTTCACCATAACTTCAAAAAATATCTAAGATATAAAGAAAACTGTTACAAACCCAATTTCTATATTATAAATATAAATTATTATCAGTTATACATCGGCGTAAATCAAAATAATTCAAGATAAAATCGGTCAATGGACTTGGTTGATATTCGAAATACATTTGCTACATATACAATAATAGAATATGTGTATCTTTCTACAATTGTCTGTTGGTTGAATTCGATTTGCACTTTATTGGTTTATTATTTAAATTTTGTACAATTTGTAAGGTTTGTTCCGCCTTACATCGGCTTCTCATATATCAAGCAATTGAATGCTTTCAGCCGTTGCGGGGCAGTTAGCGTGTGTCCTACATAAAATCTTCATCTTAACTCATAATCCTACTACATAGTAAATTATCATTGTTATGGTATGTATCAGATGCAACTTTGCAACGAAGGTGTTGATGGAAATCTTGACTACCATATGGAATAACTGTTTGTAAATAATTTAATGCACGGTATTACTTGGGATTCAATATAAAGTTGCAGGTGCATAGTGTAAATTGAATTATATACTGTAAATATACAAGGATGAATAATATAAGTCGAGTGATATGTCGTGAAAACAATACAAACTCTTACAAAATTGTATTATTAATGATCAATATTTTTAATACAACAAGATACTGATTCATTAAAAATTTGTATTAAAAGTTCTGTCTGCTCTTGTATATATTTAATTGTTAAAAGCCCTTCAGTATAGTAGCGGGTGAAGTCATCCTTTACCATGAGGTAAATAAAAAGAATATATTATCATTGCATGGTGACTTTGGTAAATGATCAAATTTTAAACACAGTTTTGTACATTGCACAGGTACGTACTTATATTCCCCAAAATTGAAGCCAAATTGAATTACAAATTTATTTAATTTCTTCACATTAATTTTTTAGAAATTATTTAATTCGACCAATTTTCGTATAAACTGCATAAACTTCATAGCCACGTTAAATTTCATCAAAAATTTAGAACCATTTTTATAAAAAGCTTAATAAATTATTTTGTGAAATATTGAGTATTATGATTTAAGAAATAATGACACGATTAGGTTTAGTATGTACTATTTTATTATTAAATAATTTAAGTTAATAGTATTTTTTACATAACTAGAGAAGTTTTGTAGACTGCTGATTATGTGACACAGATATAAAAAATCTATTTAGATAATAATTAATGCATTTCTGAAACATTGGACAAATCCTCAAATTTGAGTTAAAGGGATTTGAAATCTACTCAGGTGTGTAGCCTAACAATGCAAAATATATAGATAATATTTTAGGTATTACTAAATTATTACAAGCAAAGCTTATTTGAAATTTGAACATAAATAGAAAAAAATCAATAATAGAAATCGATCAATTTTTCAATCAAGTTATAGGTCAAAAAATTTAACTACATCACTTGCTTATTCACGAAAATTATTCACTGCAATTTACAATTTAAATATGTAATTAGTTATTAACGTAATTTAAAAATTACTAAAAAAAATTGCAAATAACCAATCATTTAATGTATTCAAATCAGGAAAGTATCCCGTTTCATTTTATGATAAACCATATTAATTTTGTTATTTTACACAGAGACATTTGAGACATAAAACGCATTTTTAGTAGTTATAATAAAAGTGCAGAATAGTATGCTTAAAAGTCTATAAGGGTTTAAAATTAGCAGTATAACACAAAAAACAGTGAAACTAAGCAAAAACATAATAATAAACCATAAACTTTATGCAAATCATGTATAAATTTAGCTTTAATAAAGTCACATTTAAGTTTTACAAAACAGGAAAACAACTAATTAAAATGGAAATATGAATAGAAATCAGAAAAAAATTTTTGTCCAATAGCAATCAGAATACAGTACTGTTCTATTTGGATAGCATCATTCACTCACACACATACACATACACTTTCAATTTATTCAACATATTTAAATTATTGTGATAAATATTATATCCATAATTTGAGAATCACTCTAATAAGTGAGTGCTAAAGGTCTTCAATATTATCATTGGGCAGCTTCTTCTTCAGATTAATATAATTAAAATCAAAACTATAAATTTATCTACATATGCCCGTGTATGTGCGTGGTCTAAATTTCTGCAACTATTAAATACAAATAACAGGTTCTATATAATATCAAAAACCAATTTCGTAAAGTTTTTAATTATCTTTACTTCTTCACTTCAATTGAACTAATTTTTTAGTAATAATTAATTGATTTAATCAAAATCCTTTACAAGATGTAATGAAAGCTTATATAATAACTAAAGAAAATTTAGTCGTGCAACTTTGAAGAAGCTACCGCTTCACAGACGTTTCTCATCTCCAATGGGAATAAGTTTCGTGTTTTTAATTCATTCTTAATTTTTATTAAATTACTATTACCGCTATTGCGCTCATGGTTAGTATAAGTTAATGTTAAATTACAATTAGGAGTCTGCTTCTAGCATTCAGTGGAGCAAACAGTAGCGGTACATGAGTGTGACACACGGATAAAACTAATTTGTCCGATACGATTGTTATTCAAATCCTTAAGGTCTGCGGACCGTACGTGTCGCATATATAGGGTAAATGATTGTTACGGTGCTCAGAGTTCATTATTCTTAGTCATTTGTTAAGACATTCCTGTAATTGCAACTAGTTGAGCTTTTCTTTATGATAATAATAATAATAATAAATAAATATATTTCAGTAGATATATATGTGTACATAGCATTTCTCATTTTGGATTTTTACCCGTAGGTATTTCATCCTTCATATTTGTTCTATCAATACAATAATAAGTATTTCAGATATACAAGTTGTGACATAATTCTGTGACAAAAAAGAGGAAAGAAAATTTATTCCCCAAAAAAAATCACTTAGCACTATTTATAATAACACATAATAACTCAAAAAGGAGAAAAACAAAAAAAGATTTATTCACTTTGAGGGAGAATATTTGCGTCGAGCCAAGTTTCAATTGCCGCTATGGGTCGATCAGTATATATTTTGGCATGGCGTGATTGCCATACCAAATATCATCTCTTGTGTATTGGCCGAGGCCCGCGATGTTCATATTAGGATGATCCCCACATTTTAGATAAAAATTCTCAGTGAGCTTTTTTATGTAGTCGAGTATTGTCGGTACGTCAGTCTGTTTGTGTATGTATTTTGAAGAGTAGTAATGTCTAGTCAGTGGGTCCCTTATTTTGTTGAGTACAAGTCGTAGTGTCTTATTTTGTAATGTCTGTAGTTTCCGTAAGTTAGTCTTAGTCGTCGCGTTCCATGCCGGAGCGCCGTATGTCAGTATCGGTCTTATCAGTGTCAAGTAAAGTGTTCGCTTGTTCTTCACGCTTAGCGGGCCGTTGTGGTTCAAGAGAGGTCTCAGTAGATTTAACATCCCGTAAGCCTGTCCAATTTTCGTATTAATATGTTTTGTGAAGCTGAGTCTATGGTCCAGGGTCACACCAAGATATTTGACATCTTTGGACCACTCAACTTCACAGTTTAATACTTTAATTTTGTCTAAGTCAGTCAGTCTAGTCATGGCATTTCGGCTCTTAGTAAATAAAATTGCCTCCGTCTTTTGCGGATTTATCTTGATCTGCCATTTGTCAGTATATTTCGTCAGCTTGTCTATGTGTGTCTGTATCTTTGTAGTCAGTAGCGTCGGTGATCGTGATGATTTGTATATGGCAGTGTCGTCAGCAAACGTCAGTAAGGTGGTGTCGGCGTCAGTGGGTATGTCGTGAATGTAGACGTTAAACAGTGACGGTCCCAGGATCGAGCCCTGCGGTACTCCCGCCGTCACTTGTTTAACCGTCGAAAGTCCGTTGTCTACTTGTACGGTAAAGTTACGGTCTGAGAGGTATGAGTGTAATGTTCTTGTAATGTATGGTGGAAAATTCAGTTGTATGAGTTTATGTATAAGTCCGTCCATCCAGATGGTGTCAAACGCCTTCTCGAAATCAAGCAACACCAATCCGGTATGGTTTCGTCTGTTAAAATTGAGAACAGTATTTTCTATGAGTTTTGTCAGTGGGTGTAGTGTGGAGTGTCGTTCTTTGAAGCCGTATTGTGTGTCAGGTATGATTTTGTTGTGTCTTATGTGTTTGTTAAGTCTTTTGAGTAGTACCTTTTCGGCTACCTTACTCATTGTGTTGAGGAGGCTGATCGGTCTGTAGTTCTGTGGTATGTCTGGCTGTTTCCTTGGCTTCACTATTGGAAATATGGTGGAGGTTTTCCAAGAAGCGGGAAAGCAGCCTTTTGTCATTATTCTATTTATTATCCGGGTAAGTAAAATGTAGGCGTTCGTCGGCAGTTGTTTAAGTATTATGTTTTGTAGTCCGTCCGGTCCCGGTGCTTTTCTGTTCGGTAATTTTTTAACTATTGTCTTTATTTCAGAAACTGTGGCAGGGTCTATTCGTAAGTCTTTGTCCCTGTGGAGGTCAGTGAAGTTTTGAATTGTCTCGTGTACGTCTTGTTTCAGGTCTGCGTTTGACATATTGGCATTTTGTTTATGTATGTTTTCAAAGTTTTTTGCCAATATTTCCGCCTTGTCTGCTGGTGTCGTTGCGTAATTGTTGTCAGTTAATTTGAGTGGAGGTATGGATGTTGGTTTTTGCGTCAGTCTTTTTGCTGTCTGCCAAATTTTGTGTGGGTCAGTATTTATGTTCTCGAGTCTTTTGGTCCAAGTGTTGTTTCGGTGATCACGTATTTCATTGGAAATAATTTTTGTCAGTCTGTTCACATGTTCCTTGAGTAGTCTGTCACCGGTACGTTGCCACAGTTTCTTTATATGATTTTTAAGTTGTATTTTCAATAAAATGTGTTCTGGCAAGTCGTTGGCTGGTGTTGTTCTTGAGTCTAGTGTCGGTATAGTCTGTTGTACGGCGTCTGTGATTGTCAGTGTAAGGTGTGTTACAGCCTCCTCAATGTCAGTGTTGGTATCGATTGGCATAGTGTGTCGTGTGTTGTCTGTGATGATGTCTCTGAAAATTGGCCAGTTGGCTCTGGTGTAATCTAAAAATTTGCGTGTGGGGGTCTGGTCGACGTCTAGTCTGTCTGAAATGGTCATGAAAACTGGATTATGGTCAGAGTTGAAAAGTGTTCTTGTTATGGGTTCGGATGTTACGTGTAGATTTTTTGTCAATGCCAAATCGATCGTACTGTGATGGTGCGTCTGTACGGTGGCGTATCTGGTCGGCGTGTCAGGAAAGTGTAGTTGTGCGTCTGTGGTGTTGTATTCGGTCAGGTATTCGTAAAGTCTGTTTCCGTTTGCGTTGTTGAAGTTACAGTTCCAAGTTGTGTGTTGTGCGTTAAAGTCTCCTGCCATAAGAACAAATCTATTCGAGTCCAGTAGTCTTTGTAAGTCCGTATGTTCTAGTCTGCTTGCCGGGATGTAAATCGATATTATGGTTACTTTTTGACCTCTCTTGTATACATTAATAGCTGTTATTTCAGAACCGCCCGCTGTCAGGTTTGGCACTTGCTCGTGTCTGATGTTAGACTTAATCAAAATCGCAGTGCCGCCCCATCCGCGTGCGTCGGTCTGTCTGTCGTTTCTGTAAACTTTGTAATTGTTGATATAGAGTCTGTCCGTAGGTTTTAGGTGTGTCTCGTTAATCAGTACTATGTCCAGATCGTATTTTGTTATCGTCTGTCTCAGTTCGTCAACGTTGTTTTTAAGTCCATTTGAATTGAAATGCATTATTTGTAAGTCTTGCGATTGGTTTATGGTGATGAAGTAAGAAAGTTCAAAATTGTTGTGTATTTGTCGTTATAAGTCATGTTTGTGTTAAGTGTTTTTGTCAGTTTGTATAGCTCACTGAAAATTTGCTTTACCTGGGGATCCGCAAATAGCTTCCTGATCTCGCCCATAGCAGTAAAGAGTCCTTCCGGAGTGTTGAGGTCTGGATCGGGTTGGCTGCAGGCAGGCCGTGTTGGTGGTTGCGATAGTGCAGGCCGGATCTGTGATGATGCAGGCTGGACCATTGTTCGTGAGGACTGGACCATTGATCTGTATGGTGACGATGGGATAGGGAGTTGAGGATATTCAGGTCGGACGTTAGGACCATTGTTGGTGGAGTTTACAGCTGACGAGAAGCTCCTCGTCAGTGGCACTGGTGTTGGTGCTGGCCTATACGCTTGTCTTCTCCTGAGAGCGTCGCTTTCCTTCTTTTCTTTGTAATTAATAAGAGCGCTGCATTTGGAATAATTTGCCGGGTGTTCGCTTTTGCAATTGACACACATCGGTGCCTCATGTGGTAGTTTTTGGCACGCTCCTGGTGCGTGCACATTGAGGCACTTTATACACCTGTACTTTAGGTCACAGGTGTACGATGTGTGACCAAAGTTCAAACATTTGTGGCACTGCAGCGCTCTATTCTGCGGCCTATAGGCCTCCCAGGAGAAGATATGTCCCCCAATATTTGTAATTCGTTTTAGCTCCGACATATTCTGGTCTTTATCGAGGAGAACAATGTATATAGGTAATTTGTGTTGACCACCATCTGAGGTTTTCCTCTTTATCTGCACTACTTGCCTGGCTTTAATCCCTTTTGACAGGAGATCTTCATGAACCTCCGCCTCTGTAATTGATGGATGTAGACCGGTTATGGTTATTTTCTTCGGCATTTCCTCTTTGATTGTGTAGGTATAAAATTGATAATTGCAGTCCCTTAACATGTCTTTGATTTTTTCGTGTTCTATAGCGGTGTCAGTGAAAATTTTGTGTAGGTTATTATGGAGGTATTGATATTTAAAATTAATTTTAGATGTTTCTCTTAGATATTTAATTGCTTTTAAATCTATTTGACCTTTTATGATAATCGGTGGGATTTTTGCCTCTTTCGTGGTGGTGTTCTTGGGTGTCACGGTTTGGACGCCTGAGGTAGTTGGTTCCGACCTAGTAATGGTTTTCTCAGGCTCCTTGTTCTTTTTCGCCCTCTTTCGGCGTGTTACTTTCCTGTAGTCCTCACTCTCCCTATCAGTATCCATATCTGTACGGTCCGTGAGCGCATCATATTTATTTTTTAGTGCAGTACTTGTCTGCACGTCCATCTTCTGATTTATGTTCGACATCTTGAATTTTTTCCCAGGCCCCTGCCCGGGAATTATTCTGTTTCCTGAAGAGTTTTGCGCACTGATTTTAAAATTTATTAAAAATGATATAAAAAGACTTCACAATTTTGAAAAAGAAAAAGCACTTGCTAATGGGTGCTTACTTCCTCCCCATTAGCAACCCCAATCCGGGGTTTGGGAAGAAAAGTATGCAAAAGGCACGTTCACCTTTAAAATTTTGACAGATATAATAATATATATCCAACTTGTAAGTATTAAGCCCGGTGCCTTTAAAAAGGCAAGATTTAGAATCAATTCCGGACTTAATACTTATTTCACAAAAACACTGACAAAAACACTGACCCAAAATAGTATCATCAGGCCCAGCTTTTCTTTATGATTTTGGATCTGTACATGCATATGCGATTACGTTATATAATGCGTTATTCTATTTGAATATATTGCTTTTTTTAAATATAAAATTATTGTTCCACGTAAAAATATTCTCTCTATTAGTATCTATATAAATTTCTCAAAATAGCGCTTTCTCTTAAAAGTCCGCAAGTGAAAAAATCCACCACCTTTATTTCAGAAATAAGTAAGGAAAAGATGTGTTATCAGCCATCGCCTTGAATCAAGCAACATCAAAAACAAAAAGCATTTCTTTTCGTTGTTAGTTTCTTTGCTTATGATCACTGTTGCTTGGCTTACGATTTTTTTAGAACAATTTGTTTAATTGTTTTGCAAAATGTATATCTAATTTTAAGTTGTTTTCACATAACCTGTATAATAGTGTACATGTGGTAAGGGTAGAAAGACCCTCTGAACCTTTTTCTTGGCGTAAACAATAATAGTGAAAAAAATGTGAATATAAATGTAAAATCAGTTAAAAAAAGCAATTAGAAGAAAAATTAAGAACAAATTAAATTAATGTATTCCAAATCTGGTAATGAATATTTTTGACAAAATACCAAATCAAGGTTATATACAGTGCTATCTTTGTAAAAATGTGTCCTTGAAATTTATATTTTGCATTGTTTGAATATTGTAGCTATTTTTTCGTAAAGTTTTTTTAAAATTAAAAATAAGACATTCGACTCGTTAGCTCCCTGAATGTCTCTTTCTACCACGCCTATGGGGTAAAAAGACACAGACAAGGTGACAAATTTTTGAAAATTAGCAAAAAATAAGAATTACTGAGCCTAGTCAGATAGCTATTTGTTTCATGTGTGTTATTTTTTTAAAATAATTCGCTTGGTTTTCACAATATAATTGCTTATCAAAACATAACTTATCAATGTAGTATAGATTTGTGTAATGTTTGGTAGAAATTTTCTTGTAATTAAACTTATTTTTTCAAACTTTGTTTGAAATCATGTAAAAATTATTATATTGCGTTGTTTCTGTTTGGAAAAAATAATTTAATAAATCAGTTTGTTTAAAAAACTATCGAGTAAACAGCAATTACAATTTCTCAGTAAATCATTATTAACTCCGTGAAGAGCGAATTATAATCATTCAGATTATTTTATTTCGATACCTTGTAATCATCAGTATTCAGTATATATCTTTGTATTAAATTTCAAAATTACAAAAATTATGAAACTATTACGAAATCTTTGGCGTTCCTAAAATTTCCCAGTGGCACAAAAACGGTATTTATTAAAAAAACATCAACAAAAATCCATATTTACTGTATTTTGCCGTCATTATTCAGAAAAATGATCTCCCAAAATAAATATAAAAAGCTATACTTATAATTGATTTCAAATTTAAAACAAGATATCAAATAATCAATATATAAAAATCATATAAATCTAATTGTAGTACTCTAGAAATTATATGCAACTCACACTTTATTATGCAACAGTGGATTAACATTCCAACATCGTCACAATGCAAGTAGAACACGAATTGTCCTCCTAGCGTCATTATTCTCCATTTGCATTCGGAGATGCATACCTAAAATTAAACCATGATATTTATGACAATAATAAAATTAACATTATAAATTAATAATGAAACTAGAACAGAGTCATCATAAACTATATGTTTTGAATGCTCTTCAAATGGATTAATGTTATAGTACAAATTAGGTTTGAGTTCATAAAAGTGTAACGTAAATATATTCATCTATATTTAAGCTGTACTATTTTACTACATTTTTGCACTACCAGTATTTCGTAATTAAATAAAAAAGCATATGCTACTGTGCAAATCGAGTTAATTATAAAGTCATTAAGATCAGCAAGTGAATGGAAATTAACGACGTATATTGTTTAAA
>NW_020539725.1:32780660-32905089 GCF_003426905.1 Ctenocephalides felis | reverse complement strand
AATAATATAATAGTAATAGTAGACTAATTCAAATATTGTCAAGTATTATTTACCGAACTAGTTGTCTATGACCCGTAGATAGGTGCATGATGTTCTCGTACGTGATCTGACGCGTTCACAGCTCAACACCCACTTCCCGTATCTCATAACAGACAATGTTCTCAACTGATATTTAACGTTTCATTTTCACGTTCAAGGATTTTCCCATGCGATTACCGAGAGGTGTTGCCCGTCTTACGACATTTCCTACTCCGGCCATATGTGAACTGGATTGTGTGAATTGAATGCTATCACTGATTATTTCGATGATATGTGATTGACATAAATTAACACCGAGATACACGGGATGTAACTGACATTACACTTTCGAGTAATATTCAAAAAAATTTTTAGTAATGTACCAAAATAGAGCTTGATCAATATCAGTCCATTTAAATCATTTAGTATACAGAATTTGTAATAGAAATTAGGCCTAGAAACAAAACTGATCAGTGTATTGGGAAATTGTTATATATTAACAATTGCTAATTTCGAATTAAAAGAATAAATTAGTCTATTTGTACAGCTACTAAATATAACAACAACTTCAAATAATTTTGTGATCATACGTATAAAAATAATGGTATTTATTGGTTAGAAAGTGTTTCTTTCAATAAACTTCTTTACTAAGCTAATTTTTTTATCAATAGCTATCGGTAAAAAATAATATAAGGATTACACAAAAAGTTCATAAAATCTTGTAATAATGTAATGTTCCAGTGAGACAAATTATAATAGCGATCTTTTAACCATAGTGACTTTCTGTGAGAATCCTATGCTTCTCCTAACGGTTAGATGTTCCCAAGAAAGGAGTACTGTATATGCAATACTAGAGATGAAAGAATTTTTATGAATATCGACCTTAGTAATGAGCACTTATTTCGCATAACAGTAAAAATTAGATCTTTTGATATACATAGCTATTAATTTTAATAACCGTCATTGAATAATTATTAAGGCAACTATTAATAAAAAAGAGGGCCTAACTGATATGGTATACAGGTGGACAGATACAAAGATAGAAGAGTAGGCAAAATGAAAAATAAATAGGTTGGCAAAAAGACAGTTAGAGAGGTAGACAGGTAGGTAGATAGACAGATATAACGGTAGGATGGTATACAAGTAGACAAGTGTGTATTTGTCTTGGTAGACTGGTAGATAGAAAGACAGATATAAAGATAGAAAGACAGATATAAAGATAGAAAGACATGCAATTGTAAAGACGGGTAGGCAGATATACTGATAGCCAGGTAGGCAAATGGACCTATAGACCGGTAGACTGTTGTACAAGTAGGCAGATACATATACAGACAGGTAGATCATATACAATTCAAATTATTATTTAATTGATTTTCTACACATATAGGGAAGTGCATGCAACTTGACTCAAGGCAAAATGTCACTTACAAGCTTAGCTTTATTTGACATAGAAATGTTTTTATTAAACCAGTGGTTGCTAGACCAAGTTTCTACCATTAAGCCACGCCAGCTTTGGTAAAGATATTTGTTTGCATTTTTTTCTATTGATTAACTCTAAAATCTTATCAATTAAATATTCGTAAGCTTGTCATATACATGTAGTACTAACAAACTGACAAATTGTTTTAAATAATTTTAAATAATAATCTTCCTTCTATGAAAAAAGTTATCAGTTTGATTTTTTTTTATTGTTTCCACAGCAATCAGAACTCTTTATTATTGTTCTATAAGCTGTTTTAGTGTATGACTTATGACCTAAGGTATTGATATGAGAAGCAACCCATCGGTTCATCCTTCTCCTATGTGTGGGGTTTTCGTATATTAGCTCTTATGTCTAATAGTATCATTGTATGATGCAACTATGTCCACGAAGGACGATTTCCACTTGGAATTATATTGTGATCTATAACCCAAGTGGAAAATTGACATGAAAGTTGCCTGATGTCAGGCTGGCGGTAGCGGGAATCAAACCAGCGAACCTGGGTCTAGTTGGTGCTGGCCCACGCTCTAACCGATTTTGCCACCGCTGGCCCATCAGTTTGAATGCAGCTGAAATATTTGAAATTATATTAAATATTTAAATTATTCTTAAATAACTACCTCAGATTCTAAACGGTCAACAACACGTATGCATAATACCATATAAAAAATCTAGCAATAATACTAATGTGAACTGCTTTTTTTTGGAACTAGTGATCCATCAATGGAAAGTCATCTTCATTTTTTTAAACTCATGTTACATACTACTCGAGTTAAAAATTTAGCCAAACATCTGTAAAACTACAACATATTCTGATTGCTGTACAACAATCTAAAAAAAGTGATCTTCATTCTTATCTCTAGGTTCAATCATTTTCCTCGATCTATTACATCGAAATTTCTGTTCTATTTACAAATAGTTGTTGCACCACTACTTGGCATATTATACTTGCAGTTACATCGCGGTAACCGTGAAACCATACCCGTAATCCAAGAAACAAGAGAGCGATATTTGGGCGAGATGCCTCTTTTTATTATTTGTCTGTTGCTTCATGCACAGTTACAATTCTGTCTCGGGCGTCTTTGGTCTTGATGAATCTGACGACATTCATCAACTCCCGCAAAGAAGAAGTGACAAACACATCATGCGGAGCGGTGACATGAGATGCTGCAAAGGCGGAATCTTTTGATCCATTTTTTAAGAAAACCGTGGGATATTTGCGAGTGCGAGGTGCCGTGGAAAGATGAAATATTCTAGTGGCGCCAATGATTTTAATTAAGTGTTAAATGATTTTTGTTTCTGATAAATGTAATTAATTATAATCGACTGATTTAACCAGTTAACTTAATTGAGTATATTAGTCACGCGTCGTGCGTACGAATCAGTGACTATTTAAATTGAATTTTTTAAACTTACAACTAGTTAGAACCACGAACTATATTCTATAATTTCAAAGATATATTAAACCTATGCCGAAATAAAACAAACAAATAAAAATATAAACATTTTAATATCATCAAGATCTCAGTACACATTGCTTTAAAACATACTCATTTGTATAAGAGTTTCTTTATTTGCGGTGATAACGTTTTTTAGATATAATATTAACCAAAAATATGAAACTACAAGAAGTCGACTTGCAAATCATTTTTATGTATAATATGTTCTTCGGCAGTATAAGTAAATGAATTTAATAATTTATATTTATTAAAGTATTTTCGAAAAAAAAATTTTTGAAGCAATACTTCTTTAGGAGCGACTAGGGTGTAAATCCGTACAAACGCAACGGAAGTGGTTACGCCAGATAAGATAAGATAAGAGTCGAGTGCCAATGATTCGTCATTCGCTCTCGATGATATCATTTCTATACGGGCCGACTGTGATTAGTCGTCGCGTATGTGAAGAGATCTGTCGTCAATGAATGTATGTTAATTTTAATTACATGAAGTTCTTCAAACACAATTATTGCATGATGAGTGAAGATTCGAAAAAAATATTTGTTTAGGCAATGTTTCACATAATCCACTGTGCGAACGAATATTATAGAAGTTATTAATCAGCAATTACTTCATTTCTCTAACGAAGGTTCATTTCTAAATGCTCATTACAATGACAAACCGATCATGCCATATTTGAAGTAAGACTTCAATTACATTATTGTTTTTAAATATTATACATATTTTTAATGCTATTATAAATATATAATTTATAATTTATCATTATATAAATGTGTATAATGGTTGACACTAATAAATATGTGCATCACGAGTGTTACCATATTACTAATAAACATTATTCAAAATTGTTTTATGATGTATTTTTTTTTACTTAAATGCCATCTTGTACAGTAGTAAATAAGTTTCAGTTCAGTCGCGTGTGAACCTTACGCGCACTTATTTATAATATCTTATAATTTTCTTAATAATTAATATATCCTAATACCTTATACATATAAGCACTTACATTTGTATATTTTGAAGAAATTTCCACATATATCCGACAATTACGTTTTTTATAGCATTTTATCAATGTTTTCCTTTTGTATTTAACAATTCATTACTTGATTGTCTGCATGATGAACAATGTTCATTAATCAACATTACATATCAATGATACAAATATTAGACATAAGTCAATATAATCATTAATCCGTTTCTTATTAATTCAAAATTTGATTTGTGTACTTTTATCATACTATTTGTATATGGTTCCATTATGACCTATTGCAAATTAACTAAACAATATAAGAAATAAAAAACCCTATCGGATATGAGATATATATTAATGACAATAATTTTATTTTCAAAAATCATTAAGCATGATAACTTAACCTTAAATGACTCATAAAGCAACGCCAATGTTGTTTTATTATTTTAATTATTTTTATTATTCATGGATGGCAATGGGTGTTCTCGTACCCATAATTCCTAGAACCATGGTATTTATTAAATTTTTGATAAATGCATTTGTCAATTGACATTTGAGGAGTTAGTTTATGGAGATCCAGTCAAGTGTAGAATTGATAAATTTCAAGTTCTGATTTTTATATCTTGTACCTTGTTTAATTTTTTTTTCTGGTAAATGTCACGGGAATTCATTTTGATGCATTAATGCATGAATAAATTTAATTTTGCAATGTTAAATGAATGTGAATTATAACTCTTTGAACTTGTCGAATTGTTGAGACCTGAAACCAAACAGATGGTTATGTAGTATTGATAGTTTAACATGTAGCGACCCTCCAAATGACCACCATAGGAATGGCAACCAATGGTACAATGGCCAATAGAAAACGTCCACGTTGTTAAGGATAGGGTATATAACCCAGACCCATTATCGAATAGCATTCACTTATCACTTGTATTGTGACAATATTACATGTAGTGTGAATATGTAAATAAATAAATATATTATTGTTATCAATGTATGTTTACCTACAAACATTTATTGTGCAAGGTAACATTCTTAGCATTATTTTATAAGGGTTATCATCAGATTAATTGGTCTATGCAATGAAACTTCAGTAGTTAATTTTCCTGGTTTTGAAATCATAATTATGCTATATATTTTAATACTTTTTGTCCATATGCTGTTCTAAGAATTGTATTGAACATATTAACCATATTTTTTCTATGCTGTTACACAATCACCTCGCTGATCAAATTTGAAAGTATTTGAAAAAAAAACTAAACATATATACCCTAATATACTCTAAGCCTTACTTAATTAATAATTTCTTACTATGATAATAATTCATGGTTTTGGATCCACTATGCATTCAAATATACAGCTGCATACAATTGCAGTATAATCGCAATTATTTGATTCCAAGAAGATGAAAATAGGTTTATAGTCGGTTGTGAACAATAAACATCGGTAGTATTCCTATTCTCTGATAATTTATGATCTGAATTAATTTGCAGTTTGATGATTACCATTTGATTATGAACTATAGAATATATTGCACATTACCACTGAATTATGTCTAGTAGTTAACATCATAGGGGAAATAAGGCGAAAAGTATATAAATATTTTTTTAAATAAAGAAGTGTATTCGACATTGCTACAAATAAAATAACTTGTCTATATTTTGTAGAATTTTGGTGTCTTGGTTTAGGGTAAATTATGGTTAAAAACATTTCAGTAATTCAGGAGACACATGAATTATCGATGTATGAGACTATTTGGGACGCGAAATTATTTAATAAAATTTCACAATAACTGACTGTTATTAAATGAAACAAAAAATATTCCTCTTAGATAAATATTGTCTAAAATTTCCTCTTATGACGGAACTTTTAAACAATATACGTCGTTAATTTCCATTCACTTGCTGATCTTAATGACTTTATAATTAACTCGATTTGCACTGTAGCATATGCTTTTTTATTTAATTACGAAATACTGGTAGTGCAAAAATGTTGTAAAATAGTACAGCTTAAATATAGATGAATATATTTACGTTACACTTTTATGAACTCAATCCTAATTTGTACTATAAAATTCATCAATTTGAAGAGCATTCAAAATATATAGTTTATGATGACTCTGTTCTAGTTTCATTATTAATTTATAATGTTAATTTTATTATTGTCATAGATATCATGGTTTAATTTTAGGTATGCATCTCCGAATGCAAATGGAGAATAATGACGCTAGGAGGACAATTCGTGTTCTACTTGCATTGTGACGATGATGGAATGTTAATCCACTGTTGCATAATAAAGTGTGAGTTGCATATAATTTCTAGACCAATTACAATTAGATTTACATAATTTTTAATTATTTGTTTATGATATCTTGTTGTCATTTTGAAATGAATTTTGAATATAGCATTTTTTTATGTATTTTGGGAGACAATTTTCCTGAATAATGACGACAAAAATACAATAAATATGGTTTTCTTATTAAGAATTTTTGAAGAAATATTGTTTTTGTGCCACTGGAAATTTTAAAAAAAATTTAAGGGCGAATAGAGTTCTCAGTTATGATATTACATGCTGATACAGTATTGATCTCCGTAAGATAGCTGAGTATATATATAAATATATATATATATATATATATATATATATATATATTCTGATGATTAAAAAGTATAAACATATAATCATATCTGAATAAACTTTTTTCACTCTTCACGTAGCTATGTTAGAAATGATTTACCAAGAAGATGCATAGCTCTTTACTAATATAAATAGTTTATTATTGTATATATATATATATATATATATATATATTCTGATGGTTAAAAAGTATAAACATATAATCATATCTGAATAAACTTTTTTCACTCTTCACGTAGCTATGTTAGAAATGATTTACCAAGAAGATTCATAGCTCTTTACTAATATAAATAGTTTTCTATACATTCTGATCTATTAACATGATTTTTCCAGAAAGATGCTTCACAATATGATTATTTTTACAACATTTAAATAAAAATGAATATAAAAATTTGCAATAAACACAACACAAATCTATTTTACATAAAAAACTTTAGTTTTGATAAATTAATTTGATATTCATTGCATAACTTTTATAAAAAATTTATTAAAAAACTAATATTTGAAAAAACCACAATCAATGTTCTATCAATGCAGAACTGATGTTCAGCAAACAAATTTAGCATCATTTTAAATGTAATGACATTTATTTTTAATTTTTGAATTTCTATGAAGTATCACGATTTTTAAAGATCCGCTTAGAATTAACTTGATGTCTAACTTATATCTTACGAAAGGTTTGTGAATTTTAGCTAATGTGGAATTCAACTTATTACATTATCACTTTTCACTAATCAATGATATAGGTACCCACCAACTTAGCATGAAACTTTAATCATATCTATTGTATTAATAATTTCTAAGAAACTTCAAACATAGATTATATTAATAAATATATAATGTTTTTTTAAATTTTTAATCCGTACAGACGTTTGAAAAAGTTTTTTTTATGAGGTCAGAGATGTATTTTGAATTTTTTTTATCTATTCTTGTAAGGTTTATCTGAAGCTTATCAAGAGTATAAAGTACACAATATTTTTTTAATTATTAAACAGCGATGAGAACTCAAGAGTTCTATAAACTGTTGTGATTTTTTTTAAATGGATTGGCAACCGAAACATTTGTCCCATCACTATGTGATGAATTGCATATAGTAATAAATTTTTATTGATACAGCGATGTCGAAAAAGGGCTGCTTTTACATGGAACAATAAATTATAGGGCCAAATATTTGATAAAATAGACCATAACATAGCGTTGTCATCGCAACGTTATCTTACGATCTTTTCGTTATATAAATTGGTAGTAAAAACTATCAATATTCTATAAACTTGCTGTGTAGTCAGGCGTTTTAGACATAAATACCATTACTGCATTTTTCTGATATGCAATCATAACATATATGTGAAGTTAGGTATTATGTGCAGAACGTCTGATCCTACAGTAAATACATATCATTTTGACAGTTTTTAGTACCGACCAATTTATACGATGAAAAACGAGTAACATAGCGTTGTTATGGCAACGGTCCATTTTGTCGGTGAATTGGCCCCTATGTTTGAAAAATAGAATAACGCATTATGTAACGTAATCGCATATGCATGTACAGATCCCAAATCATAAAGAAAGGTTCAACTAGTTGCACTTACAGGAATGTCTTAACAAATGACTAAGAATAATGAACTCTGAGCACCGTAACAATCATTTACCCTATATATGCGACACGTACGGTCCGCAGACCTTAAGGATTTGAATAACAATCGTATCGGACAAATTAGTTTTATCCGTGTGTCACACTCATGTACCGCTACTGTTTGCTCCACTGAATGCTAGAAGCAGACTCCTAATTGTAATTTAACATTAACTTACTCTAACCATGAGAGCAATAGCGGTAATAGTAATTTAATAAAAATTAAGAATGAATTAAAAACTCGAAACTTATTCCCATTGGAGATGGGAGACGTCTGTGAAGCGGTAGCTTCTTCATAGTTGCAATAATAAACTTTCTTTAGTAGGTCTTAATTACAGGCTCAAGCCATCTTATAAAGGATTTTGATTAAATAAATTAGCTATTATTGATTTTTACAAAAAAATTAGCTCAATTATCGTGAAAAAGTGAAAATATTTAATAATTTCATGAAATTGTTATAGGATATTTCACAGAACCTTTTATTTGTATTTAATAATAGCAGAAATTTAGCCCTCGCACATACACACAGATAAATTTATAATTATGCACATAAATAGGTAAATTTATGGTTTCGATTTTGAATTTTTTAATCTGAAGAAGAAGCTGCCCAATGATAATATTGAAGCCGTTTAGCACTACCAAATACCTTAGCATATATCAACAGTATTGGAAAACTCACTTATTAGAGTTATTCTCCAATTATGGATATAATGTTTATCACAATAATTTATATGTGTATTTGAAAGTGTGTGTGTGTGAGTGAATGATTGCAATTGATTTTTTTCTTTTCTAACTTCTATTCATATCTCCATTTTAATTAGTTGTTTTCCTGTTCTGTCAAACTTAAATGTGACTTTATTAAAGCTAAATTTATACATAATTTTTATCAAGTTTATTTCATTAATATCATACTAAAATATTACGGCCCTACGACAACTCGTTTAGCTTTAAAAATTCTTCAAAGTTTGCAAAAATTAGTATGGTCTTTTTGGCATTTGTCAAAATTAGAACTATTGTCGACGTTTGCTCAAAAACGCCTGAACCGATTTCAGAAATTTAAAAACCATTTGATGTATCTCGATGAGGATTATTGTTGCTCAGTTTTGTGCGACGATCGGTCGAGCCGTTTCTTTGTGATTTGGAAAAAAGTGTTAAACATTTTGTCCACATTAAAGCTCATACTACCGAATCGATTTAAAAAAATCAAAAACTGTTCGAAAGATATTAGTCGGGAATGATACTGATTAGTTTTAGGTGAAAATCTACCGAGCCGTTTTCTTGTAATTAACTGTTGAAAAAAAAAAGATTAAGCCGATTTTCATGGAACTTTTTTGTCTATATATCTTGGTCTTATAGAACTTGCTGAAACATTACGGCTTTACGACAAGACCACTATTACTTTTGACTACACATAAATTAATTTATCTATTATGGATTAAGTCGATTATTTACACAAATCGGGAAGTTCATGTAACTTGCCTCAAGGCAAAATACCAATATCAACTAGTTTCCTTACAGACTTTTAAGTATATTATTCTACACTTTAATTGTAGCTACTAAAATGCGTTTTATATATCAAATCTCTCTGTATAAAAATAATAAAATTAATACGGTTTTCATAAAATTAAACTCAATTCAACTGATATGAATACATTAATATACACGCACATCAAATGATTGGCAATTTGCTAATTTTTTTGAGTTATTTTCAAATTACGTTAATTACTAATTATTTAATTTGTAAATTGCAGTGACAAATTATGCATACATGTTAGAACTTTTAGGCACAATTTTCGTGAATACCTACGCAAGTGATGTAGCTCAATTTTTTGATCTATAACTTGATTGAGAAATTGATCGATTTCTATTAATGATTTTTTTCTATTCATGTTCAAGTTCCAAATAATCTCTTGTTTGTAATAATTTAGTGATATCCAAAATATTATTTATATATTTTGCATTGTTAGGCCACAATCCCGAATCAATTTCAAATCTACCTCAGGCTTAAAAATTTGAGCATTATTCACATAAATTAACTAATAATTATCTAAATAGATTTTCTATATTCATGTCACATAATCAGCAGTCTACAAAACTTCTCTAGTTATGTAAAAAATACTATTAACTTAAATTATTTAATAATAAAATAGTACATACTAAACCTAATCGTGTCATTATTTCTTAAATCATAATACTCAATATTTCACAAAATAATTTATTAAGCTTTTTATAAAAATGGTTCTAAATTTTTGATGAAATTTAACGTGGCTATGAAGTTTATGCAGTTTATACGAAAATTGGTCGAATTAAATAATTTCTAAAAAATTAATGTGAAGAAATTAAATAAATTTGTAATTCAATTTGGCTTCAATTTTGGGGAATATAAGTACGTACCTGTGCAATGTACAAAACTGTGTTTAAAATTTGATCATTTACCAAAGTCACCATGCAATGATAATATATTCTTTTTATTTATCTCATGGTAAAGGATGACTTCACCCGCTACTATACTGAAGGGCTTTTAACAATTAAATATATACAAGAGCAGACAGAACTTTTAATACAAATTTTTAATGAATCAGTATCTTGTTGTATTAAAAATATTGATCATTAATAATACAATTTTGTAAGAGTTTGTATTGTTTTCACGACATATCACTCGACTTATATTATTCATCCTTGTATATTTACAGTATATAATTCAATTTACACTATGCACCTGCAACTTTATATTGAATCCCAAGTAATACCGTGCATTAAATTATTTACAAACAGTTATTCCATATGGTAGTCAAGATTTCCATCAACACCTTCGTTGCAAAGTTGCATCTGATACATACCATAACAATGATAATTTACTATGTAGTAGGATTATGAGTTAAGATGAAGATTTTATGTAGGACACACGCTAACTGCCCCGCAACGGCTGAAAGCATTCAATTGCTTGATATATGAGAAGCCGATGTAAGGCGGAACAAACCTTACAAATTGTACAAAATTTAAATAATAAACCAATAAAGTGCAAATCGAATTCAACCAACAGACAATTGTAGAAAGATACACATATTCTATTATTGTATATGTAGCAAATGTATTTCGAATATCAACAAAGTCCATTGACCGATTTTATCTTGAATTATTTTGATTTACGCCGATGTATAACTGATAATAATTTATATTTATAATATAGAAATTGGGTTTGTAACAGTTTTCTTTATATCTTAGATATTTTTTGAAGTTATGGTGAAAACTTTGGCAAAAAATTTATATATTTGTGTAAAAAGTTATTGTTTGTATTTAATGCGTTTAACAAGTTGCACCAATCATTGTTATTTTTAAAATATCGAGCCAACTTTGCAACTTGGAAACTTAGCAATTTGGCAACTTCTCAGCTTGGCTACTTCTCAACTTAGCAACTTGACAACTTTGCAAAATGACAACTTTGCAACTTGACATCTTTGCAACTTGACAACTGTGCAACTTGACAACTTTGCAATTTGACAACTTTGCAACATGACAACTTTGCAACTTGACACCTTTGCAACTTGACAATTTTGCAACTTGACAACTTTTCAACTTGACAACTTTGCAACTTGATAACTTGCAAATTAACAACTTTGCAACTTGACAGCTTTGCAACTTGACAACTTTGCAACTTGATAACTTTGCAACTTGATAACATTGCAACTTGACAACTTTGCAACTTGACAACTTTGTAACTTGACAACTTTGCAACTTGACAACTTTGCAACTTGACAACTTTGCAACTTGATAACTTTGCAACTTGATAACATTGCAACTTGACAACTTTGCAACTTGACAACTTTGTAACTTGACAACTTTGCAACTTGACAACTTTGCAACTTGACAACTTTGCAACTTGACAACTTTGCAACTTGACAACTTTGCAACTTGACAACTTTGCAACTTGACAACTTTGCAACTTGACAACTTTGCAACTTGACAACTTTGCAACTTGACAACTTTGCAACTTGACAACTTTGCAACTTGACAACTTTGCAACTTGACAACTTTGCAACTTGACAACTTTGCAACTTGACAACTTTGCAACTTGACAACTTTGCAACTTGACAACTTTGCAACTTGACAACTTTGCAACTTGACAACTTTGCAACTTGACAACTTTGCAACTTGACAACTTTGCAACTTGACAACTTTGCAACTTGACAACTTTGCAACTTGACAACTTTGCAACTTGACAACTTTGCAACTTGACAACTTTGCAACTTGACAACTTTGCAACTTGACAACTTTGCAACTTGACAACTTTGCAACTTGACAACTTTGCAACTTGACAACTTTGCAACTTGACAACTTTGCAACTTGACAACTTTGCAACTTGACAACTTTGCAACTTGACAACTTTGCAACTTTGATACTCAGCAACTTGACAACTTTGCAACTTTGATACTCAGCAACTTGACAACTTTGCAACTTTGATACTCAGCAACTTGACAACTTTGCAACTTTGATACTCAGCAACTTGACAACTTTGCAACTTTGATACTCAGCAACTTGACAACTTTGCAACTTTGATACTCAGCAAATTGACAACTTTGCAACTTTGATACTCAGCAAATTGACAACTTTGCAACTTTGATACTCAGCAAATTGACAACTTTGCAACTTTGATACTCAGCAAATTGACAACTTTGCAACTTTGATACTCAGCAAATTGACAACTTTGCAACTTTGATACTCAGCAAATTGACAAGTTTGCAACTTTGATACTCAGCAAATTGACAACTTTGCAACTTTGATACTCAGCAACTTTGACAACTTTGCAACTCAGCAACTTTGCAACTTTACAACTTAACAACCGTGCAACTTTTTTCAAACAATTCTGTGGTAAAACATTTTAAAAACTCATCAATATAGGTAAATATCGTTTCTTTGTAATTGAAAAATGATTTTTATAAAACTTTGTACGATGATAGAATTAATAAATTCCATATGCTCTCATCAGAATTTTAAATATTGATGAATCTCCATTCTTATTGAATTTAAGTTAATCAACTTCCCGTAGGGTAAGTTATAGTAATCGTAAAAAATCAATAATAAAAATTTTTCGCTTTTCGTTTCAAAGGTTTTTGAACATTTTGGCAAACCTTAGAGTTTCAAAGGTTTTAATAAATATAAATAACGGTAAGTTCCAGCAATTTGCCTTAAGGCAATATGTGCATTGTACAAAATTCTGAAACTTGCTTGCCAAATACACCCTTTCTGGTGTTGTTTAGTATCGGTTCGAGATGTTTTAATTTGTACGTAATTAAAATAAAATTTATATTTCTTGCCAAACTTCTATTTCCTTGCACTGGTATTTTCTGGTTTGTCGAAAATGTCTTCTACTGAAACTAACGAATAAGATTTAAATGTCATGCTCTGGTATGAACTGTTATTTGATGAATCTTGTAGGTAGTACATATATAGTTTATGAACGAGTAGGAATGTGTTGCGCTAATGGCTCTTATGCATATTACTCTGTGATAATTACTTTTTCTGCAGATGGATGCAGAAAATTACATGTAAGGAAGCTGTACCAGTGACTCTCTTGAAACATCATGAATGTCAATATCGATAGCAGCATATATTTCTATTAGTGTCGCTACGCTTAAACATTTTAATCGATTTATTTTTATAGAGATTATTCCGATATTTATTATATTTTATCGACTCACAAGGAGGGAAAGTATTAATTACTGCAAATGATAACCGGTTAATTAAATTATTCAATTTAATTTCATAAAATTATTCTATTTCTATTTTTTATCATACTCTCTCGAATGTAATTAATTATTTGAAAAGTCATTTTTCAAAATAATTGCAAAACGTTTTGTTTTAAAAATAATAATTACGAAGCAGCGCGATTGCTTTAACAAAAAGTTTGAAAGTTCGTAAAATTTCAGGGATGGGGCGGCATTTTTGTCAGTGCCCCGGGGCGCCGAATTTTTAAATCCGGCCCTGTGTATATATTTGCACGTCATTATAATGTATTTACCATATCAATATTTTTATATAATTTATTATTTAATCACTGTATCAGTATATTTATTTTATAGATTAATAAATTGTTTTAGTCTATTTATCTCATTTTTTTATTAGATTTTTATATCTTATTTTCTCTTGTCATATTCATCATTTTTTCGAGTTTAATAATTAGTTTCTTTGCACTTCTATTTAAAAATTATTTTAAGTTGCAAAAAGTCTATTGATTTATGTCTACATGCTGTAAATCTGAATTCTAATAGCTGCTATCTATACTAATACTAAACAGATTATATTATTTTTAACAAACCGAATTAAAAGACCAAAAAGCTTTACTATGGGGGTAATCTCGTCTAGAATGAAAAAATAAAACAATTTTGTTTGACAAAGATTGTTATTCTATTTTGACAAACCAAGTATTAGGAAGCAAATTAAGGGGGTAATCTGATCTAGAATTTAAAAAATCAATTTTGGTTTTTGGCACTTTTTTAACTATTTACGAAAGTGTATACAAAAAGGGTTTCTAAAATTTTATTTATTTTTGGAGATCTTTCATCTGTGACACTTATTTTTCAACGATATAAAACCGACGATTTCTTAATTTGTTACTAGACCGTTTTACTTGAAATTTTTACATTTGGAGTGGACTTCTTTGGAGTATGAACTGACAGGCGCTATTTTGTAAAAAATATTATTTCACTTTATCGTAGCTAATACATTATAGCGACATTGTTCTAGATTAATGACATATTTAAGTTTTTTTCTTCAGATAATTATAAGTGCTAAAATCATGGGTATGGATAGGCGTCAATTTGTTGAAACTACCCACTTTATCACCTTCCAGAATTAAATTTTTATGACTAATTTAATTTTTATCTTTGTATTCTAAAAATATCAATCAATCTCTTGTAAAAAATACAGCAAAAATGTCGTGTGCTCTTTGTTGCGGTCCTTTAAAATTCGCACGAAGTTCATGCCTCTAGACCAGAATAGCCTCTTAAGACAATTACCTACAGAAGTATTTTGCCTTATTGTTTTTTGAGATTGCAATATTGTTTGAGTACTAAAAACTTGGTGACCAACGCCCAGTCTGAACTATCCACGTTATAAACACAAATATATTTACCCAAGGAATATCTAAGTTGTTAGATCATATGCTTCAACTATTTTGCGTGAAATATTCTACTAACGGTTCAGTGATTTTGTCCGGATTGGATCTCGTAGACCACGGAATATTAATTGTGTGAAAATAAATCAACAAGAGTCAGAACTTTATCCCATCACACGCGTTTGATATCTTATTTATATTCAAAAAAATCAATATGATAAACGCTGCCCATGATTGTTGGCAGGCCGATAATCACAATACGTACAACCTAGTTTGTAAATACTTTATTGCATATTCCTCATGAGATATTATTGTTTTAGCTCATGCTCGGATAGCGCACGCTTGTATCTTTTGCAATGTTTAAAATTTATTGCGCATACATTACATAGATATTCAGATTTACTATTTATGATCGCTGAAAGATGAAGCCGATGCTAAATTTCTGTGGGTAGTCTAGCAGTGATTCTGCTATTACTTCAGGAATCTGTATTTTAAATTGGTTGTAAATTATTTCAACATACACATATATATGTTAACAACTTCGATTAATGGTTATCTTTTATCATATAGGCAGTAAATATTTAAGGTAAATTGGTATTGTATGAATATTAAACATTTATTTGTGTGGCGAATTTTGGTTGCAAATTCATAGAACTGCATTGATAAAATACAACAATTTTTCGTGGTTTCTCTTTAATTTTAATTTTTTTAATTATATATAAAATTATATTAAATAATTAATATATAAAAAGGATACAGAAAAGTGATATATATTTAACACGTTGCCGCACACTTTTAATTTCATGATCGTGCTTAAAAACGCCTTTTTTTCAATTGTTTATGATTGCCAGATGAAATCGAGTGTAAGTCGTATGTTTGGAAGTGAAAATTATTAACTATTATTAAATTATTAATTATTAATTATTTGGCCGTTGTTTGCCTGCATATCGCTAAGATCAGACGGCTATAGCCGTCATTTGCGGCAACTTGTTAATAAACTGTCGGAAATTTTGATAAATCTTTAACTATTTGCTCCAAAAGTCAGCACTACCTTTAAAACAATTTAAGTTTTATGAAAAGTAATACAACCACTCAAATTAATTAATAGAATGTAATATAACGGTACATCCATATGCATCCTAGATGCATCATAAACATATGCATCATGCTATTATATAGTATTTTTATGATAAGATGCAATGGTATAAGATTTTTCTTAAATGCGAACCAAGGACAAATATATCAAGTAATCTTCTTTTAATAGATACCTATGAATTTTAATAGATTCCTATTATTACTAAATAAGCAACTTTATAATAATCAAAATCATTGCCATCATTAGGCATATAGCAGTTAGAATTTGCATTATGAATATGTAACTTTTCATGACTTTTAATCTGTAATTTAATCTGTAATATATGACAGTGCATCAATGCTACAATTTAATAAATAATTCAATATTACGTTGGACATTAATGAAAATCTGGTAATTTCTCTTGTCAAAAAGATTACACTTGATAAGAAGCGGATCAAATTTGGTTTTGACTAATTCATTTTTTTATACTTGAACAATCCTTCTCGAAAAAAATTTGCAATTACGCTTAACTAAGCAATTTGAGTTAGATTAAAATTAACAAAATATAAAACAGGATATTTGCTCACGATTTTTAAGCCAAAAGCATCATTTAGAATATAAACTTCCAAAATGTATGATAAACTTCTTTATCATCTTTTGAAAATTATATACTAGTCTTCTGCAAACGTTGAAAAATTTCCAAATATTTTTTTATATTTTATGTGATAAAAGTAAATTCAAAGTTATTGGGTAAATTGTGTTTGTGATATAAATCCTACAACCTGTGACGACAATCTATCCTACAATATATATATATATATATATATATATATATATATATATATATATATATATATATATATATATGCAAGTTATGAGTTATTACAATAGGCACATAGTAAATTTAGGGCATTGCGATCTAGCAGCGATTTGCATTTTGCCATTAAAATGTTGATATAATGAAATGACCTAGCTCTACCACCTATTTATACAAAAGCACAACACAACAATGAACTAAATGTAATTCCAGTTATAGCGGTATTCAGTTGTAGATTTTGCATTCGAAACAAAGTAAATACTGAATATTTAGTGTAAAACTATGCAAAGCTTGTGCGAAATGTAGTAGATGGTCAATAGAATTTTTGCACCATGAAAACTACTCATTGAGCTTATTGAATTTAAAAGTAGAGTAAAATGTATCATAATTTATATATAAATATATATATATGTATATATATATGTATATATATATATATATATATATATATAAATATATAAATTAATTTATTAGTGTCTGGATGACTGTATGTCCTATGCATAACCACACATCTATTCACCGTGAAAATTTGAGAAGGCATATCCCCGGACAGGTATAATCCCCAATTTTTTTTAAATACTGGGTCAATTTTTATTTTTTCATTTTTTTTTTATTTTATTAACTCTTTTATTTACAACTGTCCAGTATAGGACATTCAGTAAATTTAATGGATTTACAATAGTCCGCCGAAAAGGTACATTGTATACTACTTTGACATGTTGGAAAAAACAACTCAGTAGTTGTTTTTTCGATATAAAATTCACAATATTTACTTATTGAATAATTTCTTAATATAATAATTTCATTTTCATTGCATATATAAAAATACACAAAACCTTAAATTTTCACCCTTTTACTAGAAAACTCTATTTCGTAAGAATTATTATAGTAATTACATAATGTTTAATCCCGATTTGTGTCACTAAACGTTTTTGACTGAACTTCAATTGAGATTTCTGGACTTTTGAAAAGCTCAATTTCACATAAAATCAGTCGAGTATGGCATCGTGCCTTAAGGCAAGTTGCTGAAACTTCCCATACTGTATCGAAATGTTTGAGGAAAATTGAATGTTTTCGAATAGATTATTATAAATACTGTACTATTGTCTAATTAATAAAAATTATATAAACTGAATTGTGCAGTTAAAATTAGTTATTAAAAGTATATAAGTGAACTTTAGAACCTAAGCAAGAATTAAAATTAAAATCTGAATTATTTTTGATATACATTTTTTTTTTGAAAAATACTATTTTTTCCAAAAGCAATTGTATTGCCAATGCAAGCAGAAAGTTTTTTGAATCATTCAAATCGGATGCTTAGTTCTTTCAAAAATAGTCATTTTTTATACATTCAGCTCTGGATCTTCGAAATAAAAATAATTTTATTTCTGATTAGAATTATTTCTAATTTTGTTGTTCAACCAAATAATTAAGATGCATCGCATTGATTATATAGTGTATCTATTATTCCGTGAAACCTCTTTGAAGTTAAAGTTAAAACAGTTGATCTTTTTTACCACCTGGTTGTCTCTTTGTGCCCTGCAATGAAACAAATTTTTGAAAACTACATAAAATATATTTCTACAATTATTAATCAGCTGTGCGTTTAACTGAACATATTTGGATAGTTGTTTATTTGATGTGTGAACTTTGTTGTGATGTACTTGGTGTAGTTGTGCGATCAAAGAGCTTTGTTGCAGGTTATACATTTTTAATGTTTTGGATCAATTCATGTTTTTATAATGCAAGATTGAAACTAGCTGTAAGTGGAATTCTGTCTTGAGGCTATTATGGCATCGTGCCTTAAGGCAAATTGCTGGAACTTCCCGTTGAATACTGAATGTTTTCAAATAGATTATTATAAATATTGTATCTTTGTCTAATATAAAATAATAAAAAAAAAACTGAAATATTTTCGATATACAAAAAACTAAAAAAAAAAAAAAAAAAAATGGAGCAAATTTTTTTTTCCAAAATCAATTATTTTGTTAAGACAAGCAGAAAGTTCTTTGAATCATTTAAATCGGACGCTTAGTTCTCTCAAAAACTGCTATTTTTTACATATTTAGCTCCGTATCTTCAAAATGGCTGGGCCTGCCTTTGCCAAAAACTAATAAACACTTCTCCCAATCATTACTAATTGAATGTTTTTTTAGATCATTCAAATCGGATACTCCGTTCTCTCAAAAATTCGATTTCTATTTTCTGCACTCTTTGCTCCGTATCTTCGAAACGGCTGGACCTGCCTTTGCCAAAAACTAATCAGTTCTTTTCCCTATCAATAGAAATCGAATGTTTTTTTTAACCATTTAAGTCCGTTGATCCGTGCGCCCTAAAACGTGACTGGAAATTTGTATCCACACATACATACACACACACACACATACACACACACACACACATCCATTTTTTCTGAGGTATGCCAAAACGTTCAGAAACCTTCAAAACGTCGAGAAATGTAAAAATTTTCAATTCCGATTTTCGGCCCATTACAATAACTTACCCTACGGGAAGTTAAATATATGTAATTCATATAGGTAGAAATAATAGATAAACTTTTTTGCCAACTAATTGTATGTAGAGCACATAAACAAAAAAGTTCTGCTGATACTTCTAATACAGCTCAACTATAACTATAAATAACTTTATGTAACAAAACGGCATATAAATATTCAAGATTTTTATTTGCATGTATAATACAGCAAAGCGTAATTTGGTACAGCAAGTTTCTTACATTTGAAAAGATATATGCACATTGCATACTATCGAAGATTCAGGAAAGATAGTTTGTACAAATATTCCATACTGCCCAATGTCTGGGCCTGGATTTATATTGATGACAAAATTTTACAGAAAAGCAATATAAGATTTTGAGCTCTCACAGAAGCATAAACGGTTGAGCAGCCAAGACAATATTATCTCTTAGCATCTGCATCTTCTATCTTATCAAAGATTCATTACCGAATTGCGAACTCCCGACCTCGGCTGCCCTATGACTTTTTAACGCAATGAGAAGGCGAATCTAGAGTTCGCGTGGTGAATCGCGGTCCGTGCGAGCCGGGCGAATGAATCCTTAATGCGATCGCTATTATTTGGTTTCTGAGCGTTAATATTTTACGATACCGCGGTGTATAATTTCACGATATGTATCTATGCGGCGAACAGCCTCTTCTGTTTCTTTAGCTGCTTGCAAGTCGCTTTCGGCGTTTATGTGCTTGTTGCACTACTATGGGTCTTTGACCTTTGACTTTACCGGTAGAGAGATAGAAGTAGAAATATTCTGTGCCAGTATCGTACGTACGTACAATGTACATGCATTGCCCCGTGCACGCGATAAATGGAAATCGATACAAAATGAATTAAATGTTTACCATGAGCCACATGTGCTCTGGGTGACATCAACCATCGTCGTTTGAAGATCAAATTGGGGTGTGAGGTAGTCAAATATCGGCTTGTCTCTCTGTTATAGAACAAAATGTAAATGTTTTCTCAAGCATGTGCTTATTCTTTTCTCAGTACGAGATGTGGTGCTACTCCTTGTTGATATAGATCGATGTTCAAAAAGCCCTTAATTCTATTATTTCTATGCAAGTGGGAGTTCAACAACCTATTTTACGTTTCTACAAAACTGAATAACAAGATTTCAAAACTCTGGAGAAGAACCATTTTTGATTGGAATATCACTACATCAATTAGTATTATATAAGAATATACACATCTATAAGTGCTCATTTTTCCTTTTGCACGAGATATGATGCCTACTCCTTCTTATGATCCATAAATGTAAAAATGCCCCTAATTCCATTATTTACATGCAATTGGAACTCCAATAGCCTATTTTACGTGTCACACTAATTGATAAAACTATTTTCAAACTCCGAAGATGAATTAACTCTAATTAGAACATTATTACTGCATCTCAATCAATTGGTTTTTGATATCAATACAGGTTTATTAACGACGTAAAAAATATGCAACGTACCTGATATTGTATACATTTTAGGCTAAAGAAAGCATTTGCAATTTTTTGCCCTTCCTGTCATCATATACGATTTACTGAAATTAATATAGTCTATTTAATTTAATTTATATTAAATTTTCGATATATGAGTTAAACATTAGAAATGTTTGTGAAATTTAAAATTTAAAGCTTTGATTTTTAAATTCCCGTAGGGTAAGTTATTGTGATGGGCCGAAAATCGAAAAATGCAATTTTTACATTTCTCGACGTTTTGAAGGTTTCTGAACATTTTGGCATACCTCAGAAAAAATGGATGTGTGTGTGTGTGTATGTATGTATGGATATAAATTTCCAGTCACATTTTCGGGCGCACGGATCAATCGATTTGAATTGTTCAAAAAAGATTCGATTCCTGTTGATAGGGAGATGAGCTTATTAGTTTTTGGCAGAGGCAGGTCTAGCAGTTACGGAGATAAAGAGCAAAGAGTGCAAAAAATAGAATTCGAGTTTTTGAGAGAACGGAGCATCCGATTTCAATGACCTAAAAAACATTTAATTAGTAATGATTGGGAGAAGTGGTTATCAGTTTTTGGCAAAGGCAGGCCCAGCCATTTTAAAGATACAGAGCTAAATATGTAAAAAAATGACTGTTTTTGAGAGAACTAAGCGTCCGATTTAAATGATTCAAAGAACTTTCTGCTTGTCTTAACAAAATAATTGATTTTGGAAAAAAAAAGTTTTGTTTCAACTTTTTTTTTCGAAAAAAAAAAAAGTTATATATCGAAAATAATTCAGATTTTATTTTTAATTCTGACTATAGTTCTAATATACTTTAAACAAATAATTTCAAATTTGCAATTCAGTCTATATAATTCTTCTAAATATTAGACAATGTTACAATGTTTATTTATAATAATCTATTTGAAAACATTCAAAATTTCTCGAACATTTTGTTACGGTACGGGAAGTTCCAGCAATTTGCCTTAAGACACGATGCCATACAACCCACTAGTTCAATTTTGCATTAAAAAGGTTTGTTATCAGTATTGTCCCTGAGTAAATGATAACTTAATAGTTTGATCTGTTCCCAATCATTGGAAAATCCGATTTTATGAAAGTATAGAGCTTTTAATATTTTACAATAAGATACAAAACTACAAGGTTTAGAACCTTAAAGATGAAATTTAACTTTTTGAGTATCCAAATAGTTTTATTATAGTCGTTGATTTTCAATTTATTCGGACTGAGATTCTCCAATAATTTTTAATTTAAAACTTACATAAATAAATTTTGTCTATGAATATATTTATCTATAGTTATTTTTGTAAGGTTATCTGAAACAACCTGCATTCAAAAATTGGCTTGTTCATATAAAAACGATTTAAATAGTTTAGATCTGATATTATATTTGAAGGAGGCTGAAGCTAAAGAAATCAGTAAATTGTTAGATTTGTTTGAAATATATAGAGAAGTTCTATAATTTTACCAAGTTATAACGTGTTCTTGAAATAATAGAGCAGTGTAAAATATTTTTTTATAAAATTTGATTAAAATCTATTAATAAAATTTTGCTGCAATATAAAAAACCCAATTAGAATTAGATGTGCTAATTAATTTCAAAGTGAAATCGAACATCGGAGTAATATGATTGAATAATGGCAATTTCTAATTGGCCATCCGTTATCTGTGTGACCTTTGACCTGCAATTTTCTTCTGTGATGGGACACGGAATGTATTGTTAATCGCGAGCATTCCTCAGTAACGAGGGCGTTATTTCTGGTCTGCCCGCGGTTGCTGGCGTCCTCATGGGCCGAGAGCGCCGTCCTCCAGTCCTGTTCCCGGCGTGTTGCGGCCGATGCGTGCATATCAGTACATCACTTTTATTGCGTTAATGAACCTCGGCCGCGAGTCGTAAGTCGCCTGTGACAGACCGGAATTAATGTGCGATCCCGGACAACTCTTAGGTTTGCTGGAAAATAATCATGCCGCTTCTTCCTGACGCAGGAGCGTGACTGAAATTTGATTTATATTGCATAGAAACATTTCCTTTTTGTGCGAATCGCGTGTATCAAAAACTAAACGCTGAATTCCTTGCCTTTAAGTATAAAAGCTGATGATGGTAATATATTGTCTGTATATTACAAATTCTTTTGGTTTTAATTAAGGACCGCATTAATTTTTGAAATATTAGCTGTTAACATTTTTAATTTCCTGTATGGATTGAATACAGTTAAAAATATGTAATTGAAGAGTTCATTAAGATAAAGCATGTTGAAATAAATTTGTCGCGGTTTAGATTTTAAAACATAAAATATTTTTTTGAGGGTCAGTGGTATATAAGTTATTATTAACTTCCTGTAGGGTAAGTTATTGTAATGGGCCGAAAATCGAAAGTGAAAATTTATATATTTCTCGACGTTTTGAAGATTTCTGAACATTTTGGCATACCTCAGAAAAAATGGATGTGTATGTGTGTGTATGTATGTATGGATACAATTTTTCGTCCACGTTTTCGGGCGCACGGATCAACCGATTTGAATGGTTCAAGAATCATTCGATTCCTATTGATAGGGAGATGTGCTGATAAGATTTTGACGGAGATACGGAGCAGAGTGCAGAAAATACAAATCGAGTTTTTGAGAGATCGGAGTATCGGATTTGAATGATCTATAAAACATTTAATTAGTAAGTGTTTATTGGTAAAGTGAAGTGTTTATTGGTTTTGGCAAAAGCAGGCTTAGCCATTTCGGAGATACGGAGCTAAATGTGCAAAAAATGTCAGTTTTTGAGAGAACTAAGCGTCCGATTTGAATGATTCAAAGAACTTTCTGCTTGTCTTAACAAAATAATTGATTTTGGAAAAAAAATGTATATATATATATTTTTTTTTTAGTTTTTTTTTGTATATCGCAAATAATTCAGATTTTATTTTTATTCTGACTAAAGTTCTAATATAACTTAAACAAATAATTTTAAATTTGTAATTCAGTTTATATAATTCTTATGAATATTAGACAATGTTACAATATTTATAATAATCTATTTAAAAACATTCAATATTTCTCAAACATTTTGTTACGGTACGGGAAGTTCCAGCAATTTGCCTTAATGCACGATGCCATACACCCCACTAGCTTTTGCCTTGTTCCGAATTGGATTCTAACTCTGCCAAAGTTGAAACCAATGTTTAACTTTACTTGTGTTTTGGCCTCGAAAATGCATTAGGGGAAACTGGCTTGTTATAAATAATAATATTAAATTAATTATATTGTGATATTCTATTCAAAATGTTTAAATGATTAGATTGTGTTGTAATACATATTTCTGACAATTAGAGTCGTTATAAACTATTTTGGCGTTTGTAGCTGTGGGTGTGGACGGTTGTGACACACGCGCTTTTTTGTATACTTTGATTTTATTAATAATCCATCGTATTTAAGGTCAGTATTTCAGTATATTTCTCCCAGATAATTGGTAAATTATCAAAATCATTGTTGATCAAAAACCAAGTGTACGAAGTTTTCACTTCAATAATATTATAGACTTTTTAAACCTAAATTATTTTCCGTCTGTAACTGATCACGTTACATAAAAGCTGTTTCTGGACTGGCACAAATTTATACTTTCCATATTTTAATAAAGATGATATTATTTTGTGTGATCGATACCTGCGCATACTTTTAAGATTGATATAAAAACATATTCCAGTTTATTGCTATCTATTTAACTAGTATCATAAAAATTTACTATACGATGTTGTTCTGTTCCTAGAAATTTCTGCACGTTGCATTTGCAGCTACCACTGCAAATTCTCTTGAAATAACTTTGATTCTAGGCCATCGCTTTGGTTTTAAATCCATCATTTAAATCAAGTTTAAACATTTAACCGACTTTTATGAGAAGAATCTTTCAAGGTGTTGCCATTACAGATGGGACATAGGTCAGATGCTGTTCGCTTCTTGCAAATAGGCAATTACGATTTAACAGTCATGGACTATTAACTTTTTCGAACTTTATCGCATGCTCTTACGACTTCCTCGCAATCTCCGTGGAAAATCTAAACGACGCAAGAAATACATGCTTTATGTAAATGTAGTAATGTATTTAATAGAAATGTCATTTAATGCGTCTCATGGATTTACTTAACATATAAGAAATGTTATTAAAATTGCAATTATTGGTCTTAGTGTATTAATGTTCAGGTTAAACACAGTAAATTTCATGTACATGATTTATATTCACATAATTATAATAGTGTGGTTTTACATGTATTTTGCATATCGGTAATAAAGATTTTCGGACAGGTTTATTAAATATATTACGTAGGTTTTCTTCAGACTTATTGAAGGTAATAAGTTTCATAAGATCGATTTAGATGCATAAGAAAATTTATATTTGAATTTTTGTTTGTTTTCGCAATACTTAAGTACATTAATTAATTAATTTTATCTCTTATCACTAATTAGTAAGAGAGACTGGGTACAGTTATGCCACTTTTTTTATCAGATCAATTCACCAGCTAGCTGGGAGAATTGTTAATGAAATGATAATTTGGGAGACTTTGGGAGTACTGGGTAGTTGTGTCATCTTTTTTGGTCAGATCAACTCACCAGCTAGCAGAAAAAATAGTCAATTGAATGATAATTAGAACATTTGTCTACATGGAAATACTGAAATAATGTCCTTAAATACGATGGAATAGCCATGAAACCATATCATACAAGTGAAGGACAAGTGACCATCGTCCATACTTCCAGGGACGGTTGTGACATGCATAAAAAGTGGTTAAAAACCGTACAAACGCCAAAATATTTGTTTTTACTTTTATTGTAAGAAATATGTAAGGCAATATAATACTGGATAATCATTTAAATTATGAATATAATTTAACAATATATAACAAAAGATACTTTTTTAAACAGAGTTAACATGGATTTTCCTTTTGCTCTCTCTTTTGTACTTTGTCTGACAATTAGTCAAGTTAGAATTTTATCTGTTTAATCTTCACCCAAATAGGGAAAGACCCACAACAACATGTCACAACCGTACCCAACGCATACTATTGGAAACAAAACATTGTTGTGAGACAACTTACAGCAAAATAATAAACAAAGTGATCTATCTGCTTTATACAAGTAATTATTTATAGTTACAAGTTATTATTAAAAGTAATCCAATAAAGAATCTGTTTAAAAGCAATGTGATTTACAGATCATGTTAATATAGAGCGCCGACTAAATACAATAATGAAAACTTGTTCGAACAAACCTACTTTATCTTTCTCTCTAAAGTCGAAACATAAATTATAGGCAAGATGTACTACAATAAAATCATTTTTAGATTTGTTTTACTGAGGAGAACATATCACGACCAGGCTTATCATTCGATTTAACGCTATGCAGGATACTATTTATAGAAAGTTATGCCAAATAGGTAAAACTAAAATAGAAAGACTCTGCTGAAAGCAACTGCATTTACTTTTATCGATATCTTTAATCGTTATAAAATAACTATTTTAAATACTTAAAATCAATTTACAACACCCTGAAATATGTGCACTTACATTTCCGATTATAAATCACACTGCAATAAATTCATGAGTACCTAAATATAGCAGGTTAAGAAGTTTTTAAGCTCAGGCTAGCTGCCGGAATTTTAACTATCATTTCTGAAGTTACATGTACAATTTAACTGATTTAAATGCAAATTGAGAAATTTTAATTTATATTACCGCATTTCGAATATTACGGCTAGCTCTTAAATCATCCGTATGACATCACAAAGATGAAGAGCTCACGTTTAATGTTAGAAGTCTAGAAAATCGTAACTTTTTCGAAAAAAAATAGACAGGGAAATGTTCATGACGTTTTGCACATTATGATAATGTTTTGCTAGAGCCAACTGCGACCCAGAGCAGATGACGCCATACATATTGATGAAGTCGCGCGGCTGCCGCAGAAATTTCACATGAGGAAGGCTTGCATAAAACATTTACTCTGTGGATGCTATCGTGGTCGCAGTGGATGGATACATCTTACTTTTTCTTTGTAATATTTATTATTGAATTGCGCAATTTTGTTTGAATTATGAATGAATTTTATATCGAATGGAAAAACAACTACTGAGTTGTTTTTTCCAACATGCCCTTGTAGTATACAATGTCCCTTTTTGGCCGACTATTGTAAATTCATCAAATTGATTGAATGCCCTTACTGGACAATTGTAAATAAAAGAGATTATAAAAAAAAGGATAAGCTATTGGTTTACCAACTGCCTAGATTACCAAACCAGTGAAATTAATATACAATTTTCAAATTTAATCTATAGTATAAATATTATTAGATACAATTACACATACCAAAATGAATTTAATTTTCAAATCTTTCTTTGAAATCTATTTTCAATTTTATCTAACTCTTTCAAAAAAATATGTAAAATAGTTTCCTAAATACTGAAGTTGTAATATATTGACTTATCTAACTTATAACTTAATAACAGATCATGTTAATATAAGACGCAATACAATAATGGAAACTTGTTCGAACAAACCTACTTCGTTTTTTTCCATGAAGTCGTAACATCAATTATAGACAAACGTTCTACAGTCAAATCATTTTTAGATTTTTTTTACTTACTACTTACTATTCTACGAATAGAACATATCACAGCAATGCCTATAATTTTATTTAACGCTATGCTGAATACAATTCTGAAAAAGTTATCCGAAAAACAAAATAAAAATACTTTGGAGCTGTAAAGCAAATAAACTTATTTTTACAGAATTCTATTTGAACCCCGTCATAAAATAACATATGTTTTATCTCCGCGTGATGATTTCTTTAATTACCATTTGTGTAATATTTACTATTTTGTATTGATGCAACAATGCTGGATAAGAGCTATTTTCACTTGGAAACATATTGCTATCTATATTTTCAAGTGAAAACTGTTGTCACTACTGCTTGGCATCAAGCTTCCGAGGATTTCGATCAAATAATCGATTCTGACTCGATTCCCTCAACCTTTTTTAATAGTGAAACTTCAGTCTTTGTGAAGAATTTAAGTATTTTAATTTCTGTGAATATATTTCCCAGATATCTTGATAGTCGGCTACTTTAGATTCGGAACAGTACTCATACTTTGTATACAAATACGAAGTCGTTAAAACAAAGAATTAAATCTAAGGTTGCAAACCCACAGGACGACAACATGCTATGAAAATTTAATTCCTCATAAACTGGACGAACTTGTGCTTTGCAGATTTATTGCACGCTGATACAGTTATAGTTTTTGCATTGCCATTCGTCCCGTTGTTTAAACTAAGTACTTTTTCTCACTTAGCTCTTCACATCACATCACAGAGACCGATCTTGACTTAGGAATATAAATTAATATATTATCTGAGTCTGATACCTATCTATTTTTCTATTAAGATACATAAACCGTCCTAGCACTTTTGCTCCAGTTTGGTAATCATATGACTCGTTTTTTGTAATTGAAGATTTACTATTGTTAGCAAAGTATTATAATTGGCAAAATAAATGTCGTATTTGAAAAATAAGTTTCTTCAGTATGTACCTACCCGCCGTGGAGTAAATGTCTAGCTGTCCAAAATTTTCGGTTTTGATCCTAACTTCGACCTCATTCTCATCAAATTTATAGATCAAGTGAAAATCATCCTTAGTAGCCATTACTGCATTAAAATATAAAGTCAATTATTACTGTTGAGTATAATGATACTATTTCACAACTAAGATAGGATAACTACCGGGTTAAAATTGGTCCTTAAAAAGCTCCTTGACGAGTCGCTTTTGTTATTATTCAGAATCATGAATGCAAAAATTATATCTCTGATTTAAATTGTTCCTTTCTACTTAAAAAATTACCTGTAATTTAAAACTTATATCAAATGGTTGAACTATCAATAAGTACTAATTATTGATCTGTAAGTACCTATCCATTTGGAATCGCAAGAGAATATATCATTCGTGTTATTTGATTTAACTGGAAATTATACATCTCTTCGAATTCGTTCTTCGAAGTACATTATCATGAATGGGGCTTTGATGTTGAGTTGAAATATACTCTTATGATGAGATAACAATATCGATGTTATGACATTACTTAGATAGAGGCTTAATACATTATTAATAATAATATTAATAAAAAATATGATAATAAAAATGAGACAACAGTAATGATACCCTAAATTGACTCGTAAATATTTCTTATTGGTCTGTGTATATTTTATGTATAGGGTTTTAAACGGGGCTTAAAAGTTCTCGGTTAAAAGGTTTACCACCGATATCTAAAAAACAAGTAATGTTAAGAATTTTATAATATCAGAAAGAGAACATTTGAGAGAAAATGACGTACAACCAGCCATCACTTAGATTCTTATGATGTTGCTATCAAGAGATAAACTGCAATCTTTATAAATCCATAACAAAAGTATTTTCTTTTGTTGTTAGTTTTTTGGTTGCGAGCACTGTTGTTTAGTTTACCAGGCCTTAATATAATTTGTAAGTGTACGTTTAATCATTGATTGTTAATTTTAAGTTAGATTCAATCTTTTTCCATATAACCTCTATAAAACTTGCAAGTGGATGGGGTAGAAAGGCCAACAAAACCTTCACACTAGTAAGGTTTTAGTCGACAGAAAATAGACAATGAATAACTAAATTAAGGTAAAAAAAGCTGTTTTACACAAATTAAAGTAAATAAATTGTTATTCCAACCCTGCGGATGAATATTTCTGAACAGATACCAAATCAAGGTTACATACAGTATTATTTCTGTAAATATGTGTTCATGAAATTTATATTTAGAATTCCATGAATGATGTAGCTTTATCTATCAGAGCGCCACCTACTACTCCAAAGACACAACAAGAAATGGCCCAGCAAACTTCCTAATCAGTCATTGAACACGTGTATCTCATCTGATTTATAGTCTTCTTAAACTTCTATCACTTTTATCGTTTTCTTTGGATTCTTTTCCTTGCTTTTTATTTTCTCTAATTTTGGGTTCCTCTATTTGGTACCATAAAAATATTTCAGTTTTGATTGGTAAAAATAAATCGAGTCCTAGACAAAGAGACATCAGCATTATCTTCCGATAGTAAGAGCATTTTCCATTGATGTTCAGCGATGCTCTAATGTTATGCGAATGCGGTAACATTGAACCAGATATAAACCCATGTAATCAACTTGCGGACGTGTTTTCCCCAGTGATGGTAATCGCTTGTGATTGTACACATTCGAAGCCTGAATCATTTTATTTTGCGAGCGCCTTCAGTTCCCAAGGTGTCGCGGACATTCCGATCTACTGCCCATGACCACCTCACTAGGAAATTAATACAGATTTATGAACTGTTCCAGTGAATAAGGATCTGCATTTAGTAGTAGTCACTTTTTGTTCTGAGAACAATGGTTTTATTGCTACTGTTATAAATTTAAGCTTATGAAGAGGAATTATTATGTTGCTTATTTTAGAAATATAGCAAAAAAATTGTCTTTTGTTCCATAAACTTGACTTAGTGGTATACTTAACTTACATTTAAGTATAACACTATAATTCATTTGAAGCAATATTAGATTAACCCTTTCGCTAAGGGAGTGCTTTCTGCAGGAGTGTAGCTGCTTTACGGGAACAGCGTAACCGCTATATATTTTAACATATTTCTATGATTATCAATGAAAATGTGTTAAATAATTTAAAATTATCCTTCTAATGCACTAGAAATTACAATTAAAGACTAGAGTTCTCGATACTTTAACCCATAGTGATGAATATAGAAGCAAAGGCAAACACAACATGTCTTCCAAGGACGACATTCGTACTCGCGTCACATCATGTGGATGTCGTCCATGAATGACATTCGTACATACAGCACGCCATGTGCAGGGTAGATATAAAAAAAAGTCAACCACAAAATTTTAGAGTTTAGAGAGACAAAGCAACCATTAGACTAGATTTCTTCTAAAGTTCTAATTATTTGTGAAATACATATATATTATACTGAAACTTGTATGTCACATTCATGTCTTTTATTTATCTTGATCAAATAGAAAAAAAATAATTTTCAGTTGATGTTTTATACCGATAAACATAAACCTAATATACTTATGTATATTTGTCACAACTCACCCAATAGCAACAAAACTACAAAATAATGATATAGTTTGAGTAAAAATATGTTAAATCTAAATCTACAAATTATTAATTGTAGCAATCAAGCTTTCATGTTCGATGACTTGACTTTTAGTTCCCATCTTAATATTTTAGCACAAATTGTCGATTGGTATTAGTCCACTGGTCATTATTGCCCATTTTCCCCATGCAAGATATTAGAGTTGTTATATAATGGTATCTATGTTTACTATTTTATAGCATCTCTGAAAAAAACAATCATGGAACTAGAGTTCTTCTAAATTAAAAATGAGCTAAAATTCTAATTATTTGTGAAATAATTTTATGCTGAACTTCTTATGGAAATTTCATGCTTTTTATTTATCGTGATCAAATAGGAGAGTTTTAAAGTTTAGTTGATGTTTGATACCGATAAAAATATATCTTATGCCAAATCTCACTCAATAGCCAGAAAACTACGAAATAATGATATAGTTAGAGTAAAAATATGTAAAATCTAAATCTACAAAGTATTAGTTGTAGCAATCAAGCTTTCATGTTCGATGACTTGACTTTTAGTTTCCATCTTAATATTTTAGCACAAATTGTCGATGGCATTAGTCTACTGGTCATTATTGCCCATTTCCGCAATAAATAAGTTTAAGCTAATCGTATATAGATAAAATATTTTTGCTTTCACATTTTGTTCTACTTCCTTATTATTTGAGATTTTGAATATTGCATTTCAAAGAATACCACAGTTTTTGGTCCTCCTTAGAGTTTTTGTGCCTGCCCCATATAGTGTGCCATATTTAAAATAAAGAATTTTTCAGTTTCTTCTTTGAGTCCTGATATATATATATATATATATATATATATATATATATATATATATGTCATGTTTCTCTTCTCCTTATATGGTCACTAATCGAATAGTTCCTTCTATTTAGAGATGTTAGCAGGTGGAAAATGATGGCAAGTATTATGCGATCATCAGAGTATAATTACAAGTGAGTGCTCGATCTTTTGCTCTTATCAGTGACAGCTTCTGTTGTCACTAGAGGAATGGTCGACGTTCTGTAAAGATTACATGATAGTTATTTAACATATCTGCGAACTGGTCAATGAAGTTCCAGAAAAATAAAATACTAGAATAAGGAAGAAATAGGAGTAGGTTGTTTGACGAGAGTTTGAAATTAGAATGAAATAAATGGTGAATGGGAATGCTGTTGTGGAAAAGTATGTGAAGTCAATGGTGGCGATGATGGGCTTTGGGGATAAAAGAAGAACATTGACATTGCTTTGATCGAATGGATTACTCATGGCTATGAATAGCGAAGTATTAAATTCGTCAAAATACATTTCAATACATTTCAATAGTTACTTACGGCCTGGCTAATCTTCACCAAATACAGCAAATTCTAAATGACTTCCATAACTATTTCGAGAAGTTTTTCAATGCTCAACATTGTCGTAAACATAGACAAATTTTGCACAAAGTTCTTAATTGTAAAGCACGATCTCTACCAAATATTATAGAAAACATCATGCAAGAGATTTAAGCAAGATAAATAACTATTATCAATTTCTACCGTATATATCATATTGGCTACCTCATTTTCAAAATCGCTTATGATTAACCATAAACATTGCAATAATAGAAAACTGTGAGAACATTGGTCTTTTTGTGTTCACTAGCTTATCATCGAGGCTGAGCACTTTTAATTGTAAAAGCATATCTCTAGTTATCATATATCCATATAAGAATTCTAAAAGGACAATAATCTGTTTGAGTTTATTAATATATGCGGTTAATAGCATTTTATCATATTACGCTGTTTATAGAAGGACCATTCTTTATTGCTCGACTTAAGAATAACTTTAATGCTAATGGCAATAATCACATGTGATGGATTTTATATAATGGATTGGTATTAATAACATAGCACTTAAAGTTAATGGAAAATATGGAATAATTATTCCAAGATTTCATAAATTAAGTCTATATTTTATTAGTTGTAGTGCATTGCAAAATCTTAGTTAATATTCATGTAATTTCTAATGTATTTCCTTATTATCAATTCTTAAGAAAATGTTTGTCTTTCAACTGTTGGCATATCATTTGCCATCTGTCTGCCTGTCGTAACTATTATTTTTCACGAACCACAAGAATTAAATGAAGATGTCTAAAGACAATCTGAGATATTTATATGCATATGTAAATTAGATATAAAATTAAGCAACATTTACCTAATGTCAAAATTAAAATTGTTTGTATTAATTGTGGATTCTTAATTTTAATGTTCTCATTTCAGAGTCTCATTTTAATCAATATGCCTATGACTTCACATTTATCAAAATCAGATCAATTTTTCAATTTTGAGCAGACCTGTCGAACTTCGTGAGTTTTTTTTTCAATGTCTGGGATATATTTTTTGATCGAATTAAAGCAAAAAATTGGCACTGCTAAATGTCCAAGATTTGAAACGTTATTTTGATCAATTTAGTTCACAAAAAGTTTGGTTTCTAACCAAATAATAATTTAATATATTTGACTTTATAAATCTTTAACTTAATTATAAGTGATAATAATTTATAAGCAAAAAGAAACAACTTCATAATATAATTATCACATACGAGTATTCTTGAAACTCAGCGCGACCATAATTGCATGTTTGCATAGTTGTAAATAATGAAATGTGTATCGGCAGTAGTTCCTGAACAGTTGAATATAAATGATGAGCACATTAAGAAGAATATTTAATATTGGTTTGCATCTATCATTAATTAATTAATCAGAATTGCAATATATTCCGGCTTAAAGCACGATAAAGCAAACAAAAAAACAATTCTAAGTGTTACAATTGAACGAAAATAAACTCCTAACAAACAATACTCAAACAAATTATCAAACCAATATGGTCCTACGGTCTACAACTATGGGGTGCGGCCAGTAAATCAAAGATAACTATTCTACAGAGGTTCCAAAACAAAATTTTGAAAGAAATCGTGAACGCTCCAAAATATGTCCAGAACTGGTTATTACATCAAGATCACAGAATTTTCAATGATTTTGGGTGCATTTTCAATGAAATTGAATGAAGTTCAATACACATCTCCTGCTTAAGATTTTGTAGATGCTGGATATACCTGCATAATCACAACCATGGTAATTTTTCATTGATCTTTGCTACGTCCGTGATTCTATTATTTTTGAGTGGGTTGTATAAAAGCAATTCCATTTAGTGCTTTTCCGATACAATGATCAATATCATAGCAAATATCTTGGAAAGCTAACAATTTGCAAGTCTCTGCCGTCGTGAGCCTCCTGACATCATCTTCCGAATAGATTTTCCAAATGCGGAAGACGATGTGTGTTCCAGTCATCCTGCTATTTGCACTTGTCTGGGAAATGTGCTTCATAGAGCGATTGTAGAAATATCTGTAATTGTTAATATTCATACAAATTGCAGCACGTGGGCGTGTCATATATTATCCTGCTACCGGTTAACAGTAATTAACGTTTACTATTAGTACTAGTATCAGTTGGAATCAATCTTGGCATCCATGTTGTAACATTACTTTTATTGAGGTCCAAATGAATTTTTAGTTTAAAGAATCATTAGTATATAGCAGAAATTATTCAAAACCTACTCGTTTAAGTGTACACAGTTGTATATACTCACATTTAATATATAACTTGCTGCTTATGGCAACAAGAATTTTAACAAAAATTAATAGTGTGTGGGAGATCAGCTGAGATTCAAGAAGAACTATTAGTTTCAAAATATGGCAAAATATGGCAACTTTGTGGTCAAATAATATTCTAAATTCTTGAGCCATACCTACATATATAAATTGGTGGAGTGAAAGGGCACAGAAATTTAGATATGTTTTTACATAACTTTTTGTAAGTCATTATGACATGTGTTATTCCTGTATTTCAAAATCCTATTGGCTATATTTCACTTAGTGATTATTAAGATGCTATTATTGATAAATATTTTTAAAATGATTCAAGTAATTTTGTACTCGTAAATTTAGTGTAGGCAAGTTACTCATATGCTTGACTGACTTTTTATAATTTCTAAATTTAATTTGGGTTTATAGTCGGTTATTTGAACATAATTATGATTTTTGCAAATCAATTCATGATCATATAGGTATATAATTAAACACAATGTAGAAATATATCGAATCTCAATACTTGGTGGATGTTTGTGTATGCTTATCTCAGCAAAATCTTTCTTGGATTATCCTTAAGATTTAATCTGAGCATCGATGAAGAATTCAGAGCATTAACTCTTCTTAAGACAAATCACATGCCACAGTCTAATTCACTAATTTATTATTGTAAGATCGTTTAAATTAATTTATCCTTCAAATTAGATATAATTAGGTGCAGCGCTGCTCTGATGGGCATCGTACTCATGCGCATAAAAGCTCACGCACATCAGATCTTCTAGATATTAAGCTTAAATGTGTTTTAATGTAAGGAAACTAGCAAATAAAACATTTTCAAGTATACATAAGTGTGATTATCTTTTATAATATATGTTTGAGTAGATGATTTCGCAACATTTAATATGCTCGTGGAATTTAAACGCAATTTTTATTCTCATAGATATGTAAATTATTTTTTAGCATGGCTTATTCTTGGGTGCATACATTACTGTAGGTCCATCTTTAGCCAGAGAGATTATAAATTTAAATGTAAATGACGATTGTTTTTCTTAATAATATAATTTTACGTAGATCATTTGAAACTGAATATTTCAAGTAATCATGTCAACTGTACGATCGGTATACATAAATATATTTTAGTATGTTTATATAAATATTATTTATATTTATTTACATAAATGTTTTTGATATTATTACTATTTCACTATATATCAACTATAAAGGTAAATCACATGATGGTGCAAATGAATAAGTAAGATTTTTCGAAAATTTTAGTTAACAATTCATTAAAAGAGACCATATGCGATTTATAATTTACACATGGATTTTGTTTTAGAATGAACGTGTATATGACCAAAACTTCAGCTACTAGTTTTTAAATTTATTGTCAGTATCTAAAGTGATATTTACTCGAGTATCTAAAGTGATTAGTAACTCGAATAAGCTTAATATAAGGTGAAATAATATAAATACAGAGTTCAATACTGATTTAGAAACAACTCAAATTATTAATCAAAATATGTTTCAAAGTCAGATTATTCCTTATTAGCATTGCGGAATTAAGTTAAAACATACTAATCTGACTCAAACGGTGTCGTGAGTTCGAACTCCGCTTTGGACAATCTGACATCATGCAGCAGCGATGTCCAATTTCAATTTAAAATATAGATTAAAAATTTGTTTTCAATTGAAAGTAGCACATTTTGAAAATGAAAAATTTCACACACTATTTTTCTTTGAATTGAGTTGGAGTTTAACTCAGCTCACGGACCTACCAGGGCGGCACTACCCATTATTTTATATTATTAATAGAAAAATTCTAATTAAAATATATCAGATATGTATATAGACGAACTATCTGGTTGCCTTCTGAATAACCAACAGTGCTAAGGAGATATCAGCAAATAGAACTCATAGAACTGCTACGATCTTGCTATTCAGAAGACAAGTATATGAAAAAATACATTTTCATGATTCTATTGCATTTATACTCTATTTAACTAATACCCATTTCTTTACCAAAAAGATAGTATTCGACTACATTGATCAGCAGTTGGTTTTACCTTTATAAGTTTTATCATCATTATGTAGATCAATAATGAAGCTCTGTATTATCCGATGCCACCTGATTACATCTTACCCTACTTATTACCTCATCATCACCATACCTATAAAAAATTGATCTGACTTTGTTCTTGATCGTTATCCGAGCTGATGTTCTGTGATATCTTGTTTATTTCAATGTTCCATGTTTTGTTTGCAACTAAGCGTAGATTCTACAATTTTTTCAGTGCTCGGCTAGCATTACGGTTGTGTTCCTTTTTTATTTTTGCGTTTACTCCAACCATAACAGAGTTAAGCGTGCAATAGCCTATGAATATAGTAATTTAATTTGCATTTGCGAGAGAGTTGGCTCTGATTGCAAGAGCAGAGAAATGTGTTCTTCAAGCGAAGCGACCTTGCATTCTCGAAGGACGTGTTCTTACGTAATGACGGTATTTTATATGTTATATTGCATTACATGAACTTTGCAATATACACAGAAATGTATTTAGCTATATGTACAGATGTATATATATATATATATATATATATATATATATTAAATTTTTGAGTCTGAAGACTGCTTTAATATTATCTATATAAAGATTTTGAAATATTTGATAGATAATCGATTGTATAATAGTAATATAAGTTATACTGTGCTTTTTATACCAATGTTTTACATTTCAAGCCTTAGTCATAGTCAATTAGTTATCAAGTGTTTTGTTGTGCTAGATCATATACGCAGTATCTAGGGCAAGTTTTTGTGCTTTTTGAGCTCCGACAACAAATTATCAATTGGTAATAATGGATCTGTGATTTGGTTTAACCTTTAACAAACGAGTGCCGCCATATACGCGGCATGTCGTACAAAGAAGAATTTTAGGTTTTTCTCTCTATAATTTTCAATATGGGCACAATGCAGTAAAAAAATAAATTTGAATATTGCTCAACAAGCAATATTAGACAAACTCCATTTTATTCAAATCCAATAAAACGATATTAATCATGCAACTTCTCTAGCTTTGGAAATGAGCACTTAATTTGTTAAAAATCCGTCGACCTTCTGGGCATGTTTTTAGTAATGCGCTCGTTTGTTAAAGATTAATAATCAAAGCATATTGAAAAAAAATTATTATTAAAGACTATATAAAGAATAAAAATATCAATTTTTTTTTGTCAAATAGCTAACATTCTTTGAGCACGTCTGTTACTTAAATTTATTCTTTTCTTCGTCTTTTAAAGAAGATTTCGAACGATATATAACAGTAATGCCCATTTATAATAATGCTCTACATCACAAAATAATTTCAGATATGTATAGATTTAGCAGTTTTAAAATATTTAAGTATTTACTAGAATTGCTGTAATACGTTAAAATATATCGTCACATTTAAAAAAATTTCTAACAAATAAATAAAACAATCTTTGGGCTTCTGGTCAAGCAAGGGAAGAAAGATGAAAGATCACAACAGTTCATTACACTTTCGGTTTTAATTGATACGTGAAACGCAAAAAAATTAAAAATATGTTCCAATTATAGGTGTGCAAACTACTATTCTTCTTCACTGCACATTTCAAAAAGTATACTTAGAGAAAATTTAGTTGTTGAACAAAAGCATAAAACAAAACTAATACATGGCAGAAGTTTTTCTCAAGTATTAGGGATAAAACTATTTTGAGTGAATCTTGGGTAAAATAATTTTGGTGGTACAGATCCTTTGCATCTTTGTTCTGCCGATTTTATAAACTTTCTGTCTAAAATTTTATAGAATCATATCTGAAATATATTTGACGTTTTACTATTCTATTACTCGTTTATACATGGGCTTTGGTCGCCTCGTGTGAGGTCTCCTGGTTCATACACTTATTGAACTTCGAATATCATTTTTTGAAATATGTAGTTGTGATTATGAGACTAAATCTGTCATAAAATTTGGACAGCATATTTCTACGTCTTATTTACAATTTAAAAAAGAATATTAAGCAATATTTTCTTACCATCTTTTCTCATTTTCACTCCATATTGTCATTCCTAATATGTGTTCATTTTATAATAATATTATATTCTCTCAATGTTTGATTAAAGTTGCCAGCATGTAGAATGTTTTGAGACATATTAATTATTGTGATGATCATATTACATTGAAATGATTTATCAGAACGGCTACTTGATCAGCTAGCGCCTCGAGCCGCCGGTTTTTACGTATGATTTTTTTTGGTTGAATGATTAATTAGTTCTTAATTTAATAGAATATATATATATATATATATGTGTGTGTGTGTGTGTGTTATTAAAAATTTAAATTATTTAAAAAGGGGGATATTATGAAATGGGATTTCGCCATGACGTTGAAATTTCAATCATGCCTAAAATAATTTTGTTATACAACTGGAATAATGAATAATCATACAATTATTATCTCTAATTTCTTAATATATATATATGCGACTATATAGTGCATATACACACAAATTTAACTAAATAATAAAATACTATAAATTCACATATTACGTATAAGGGCAATATAAATGTCTTGTTTTTATTACACTTTATTTTTACAATCAGAAATATACATTATTTCTTTAAGCTAAACTAAGAACTAAGTATTGTGTTTAAGATCATTTCCAGTGAAATTATCTTATTGTATGATCAAGCTTTATTTTTGTGATCAAGTTATCAGCTTTCTTCTCAGTCCAGATCAAAAAAAAATTATTTGCTGAGGGGGCGACATTAATCACGTGAGCCTTAAAGAAGAAAGGGGGATTGACAAAAAATCACGAAATATCACCTAGGTGAGAAGGGGAGTCTAGTATGATATCACGTGTATTTATTTTTAACCTCAATTTAGAAAAGATCTAAAATTTCACAAAAAAATAAAAAACCTTACAATTTTTTCTGGTATTAAAAACACACGTGATGTCGTGAGGGGGAGGAGCGGGTTGATTTTAAATATCACCACGTATCTCCAAGTGGAGAGGGGTAAAAAATCCTTAAGAATCGCTCACGTGATTAATGGACGCCTCATAACTGGATATTATGGTTTCTAATTTATGGGGCAATTCTGTCTTTGTTTCCATGACAGTTCAAACAGTGAAAATGTCTACCCTATATTTTTTAGAAAAAACTGTTTTCAAAAAATGCTATTTTATTCAGTTGCATTTTGACCCGTTTTTATTTTGGAGATATTTCAACAGCTCTCAAGACATTGTCCTGAGAAACCAGGTGTAATTTTGTTCTATTTATAATATAGACTCTTGCATAATATCTATATAGAGACAAAGTTCGAACGCAGCGAATCTCGTGTACAAGTATTACGTGCGCCTTAGTGGAAGAGATACGGTATTACCGACCGCAAAACTCCAATAATCCCATTTAATCTAGGCAAGTTCCTTCTATAATCTTATGCTAATGGTTGTACTGACCGACGATAGAAAAGTTCCCACGGACGCCCACTTTTCTAAGATAAAAAAATTGCCACAATATTTATTTAACGTAATAGCATTATGTGTATCTTTGCCTTGTTATTATATGTATAATTTACATTATTAAAAGTTATGCTTAACCTTTTTTAGTTTCGGTTTTGAAATTGAAATTTATGGACATTGTTTAAGTTTAATAAAAGTTATTCATTTTTTTGTTGTATCTTCATCCTTCATTGCATGAAAAGCTTTAAGACAATCAAGAATAACAGTTTGAGCACAATTTTGTTAGTCACATATGTTAACTGCAAATTCGTAGAACGAAATTATCAATGATTATGTGATATCTATATTTTTTCTGTTTTACAAAAAATTTTAACATAGTGCAATATATTAAAATACACAATTGAGCTTGATTCTGTCAAAATGTTAAAATCTTCTACAAATACTTCTAATACTAAAACTTATCTAATATAGCTATTAGTACCCTACTATTTCGAAGTTTTTCGAATTTTACCCATATTTAAAAAATGAATATTTGAGTAGTTGATTTTACCTTTTATTAATTATAGCATCTTTGTCTATTGTGAAAGACAAATATTTAAAATTTTTAATAAATTTGTCGTTGAAGACGATAGTAATGTATGGTATTGAAGATAAGAGTAAAATATATATTGTTTATCAATGCGTTGTCTGCAATTTATTAAAAAATGCCTGATTGTGAAAAATATTGCATTCGGAAGTTGTTTGTTAATTTTGTGAACTGGTAATAGTGCTACTGAAAGCAAATTGTAACTTCTCAAATTCTGCAATTTATTTACTGAAGCAATTTCTAAATTCCTCAATTATTATGTAATTTCTACATTTTGTAAAATAATTGACGGTAGTACTAATTTATATACTTCTTGAATTTGTGGCTTTTTAGAAAGCAACCCAATGTTTGGCCAATCTAAATTTGACGTAATTTTACTTTTAAAATTATTCTAAACCGAGAATTTCGATTTAAAAAACCTATTTTTATCTAGAGTTCTGCACAGCCCGATTTTGATATCATTTATCTATTGCTGGATATGTATGCTTACATACTTGTGGTGAAATACTTTGATGTTTGCGATGGATTTGTAAAGTGGATCAGTATGAAGTTCATCATCTGCATTGGTTTAAATACATAAAGAAATTATGTAGAGTCTCAGAAAATACAGGAAATGATTTAGTTGTAAAGAGTCCTTGAATTTAAGTGAATTTACTTTGTTATTACCATCCTTATTGTAATGGGCACGTAATCAATCCAGTTACTTATTGTCCTGAGTAATTGATAATATAAGAATTAGTCTGAAACACTTTTGTCTATTAGTATTTCTACGTCTGTCGTTTTGGTACATTTACTGACATAAATGTCGAAATAAATAATTCATTTAAACAAAATAACGAATATCAAATTTAAATTAAATGAGGAAATGATACTTAAAATATAAACAGATCATATGACTTAATACCGTTATTAATCACAGACATGAAAGCAAAAAGTTATATATGCATAAATAAAACTACAAATATTAAAAATTTAATAATGTGCAAAAAATATATTGAACACAGAACCTTTTTGTAAACGTTGGAGATTGTAAGAAATTATTGGAATTTTGAACTGTAAAATAGTAAAATGTAAATGTCTTTTGATTTAAAGTTTGAAACATTGTTAAAAAAAATGTTCATCACAACAGCTGATACAACTGTAAAGTTCTGATTGCTATTTCAACTGACCATTCAAAAAATAATATTGATGCATTAATTATGTTATTTAAACTTGCAACTTGCAACCACACTAATATAATGCTTGTTTTGCAATAAAACTATTTTATTTGTTTGTCTGTTTGAAGTTTTGTGGTTATGTTATATTTCTGACAATATATTTACTTCTATGATAAAAATTTTACATTTAGCTTAATGTGTTCTGCTGTGGTTTGCTATGCTGGATATTAATATTGCTCGAACTTAAAATTTTAAATATATATAACCGTAGTAAAATGCATAAAAGCATTGAAGAACTTTATGTGGGAATTGTAACGGCTGAATAAAAACTGAATATACAAATTAAATGCATTTAAAAAAATAAAGAGCTATTTAACGTAAAAAACACATCTATAGAATTTCATAATCAAGCTATATTTTCATTTTTAACTAAAATAAACATTGCCGAGTCAAAACAATAAGTGGACTTCAATATAGACTTGTAACTAATTCGCCATCAGGTAGATAAATTATTAAAACTTTTTACGATTAATAGTAGGTACCAATCCTTTTGTATTACTATGTTATACTTTTACTTTGTCGAAATTTTCATGTTCAACCAATTTTGACAAAAAGTTCTTACATGCTGAATTGCTGGCGCGTGCTGACACTAGTTAAGTATCATCAAGTTCAATTGCTTGAAACCGAAAGTTCTTTCCAAGGTAAAATTTGATTAGAAATCACTATTTATAGCAGTATATAAAACATATTGTGAATTATGAGTTAGTTTTCTAGTCAAAAAATGTATAAAAAAGATGCTACTTATTGCAAGGTGGACTCGTACACCGGAGTTTCCAAATCAATATCTGATTGATAGTGAATTTAAGTTCCAACGATGAGCAAAGCAACTTTATAGGGTAGGGCGGGGCTAGTTGAGCATAGGGGCAAGTTGGGCAATCGAAATATCTCGAAAACTATTCACCATCCGTTTAGGCATTATATGAAGGAAAGATAGAGGTTTGGGATAAATAGACATCCCGCGATCGCTAGTAGCCGCTGGACAAATGAGTGAGGCTCACGGGCGTTTTGTTTATTTTGAGACCAAAAAGTAAAAAAGTCATTCATCACGAGTTTTCGTTTGGTTTAGTCAAATGTTATTTATTTTTAATCAGGTAAATGTTATTCTTCCATATGATTATAGAACTTTTAATATGCACAGAGATTCTGGATATAATTCTCACGGTTTTTTTAAAAACTCACTTTTATTTTGAAATTACGAGTTGGGGTTAGTTGAGCATAGTTGCTAAACTTGTTCTGTCACTAAGACAATTACCATTAACTTCCAGAAATTGATTATTATTTTTAAGATTTAAGCTAAGTTTATGAGTAATGATATAAAGAAATAATGATTTTAAACCAAAATACTGAATATAATGGTAAAATAATTCCTAAGTTAATTAATCGTTAATTATTCAAAGCAAATTACTATAAGTTTTGTTTTCTCTGTCAATAAAGATTATAAATATAGAACTGGTTATTAAAAACTTATTTTATTTCATCACTAATCGACATTAAACCTATAATTTCATTATACTTTTTTAGTGCTCAACTTGCCCCACCTATGGGGTACATTGAGCATACTTGACTTTTTGCATTTAAACAGCTGTAGCTTTTAAATTTTACTTATTACCAATAACTAGTATTAACACTTTTGTTAAGCGATAAACAACAAATTCATTAAGCCGTATAGCAATTTATTGAGACTTTTCATTGAGGAGCTACATTCGTTAAAGTAAAAATTTGCTCAACTAGCCCCGCCCTACCCTATTAAATAAATTAAGGGAGTTCTATTTTAGTGCAGTTTTTTATGAAAACATTAGAAGATTTTGTTTGTAATAATATATTTTTCATACTTGAATACGAATAATTTATTCACGTTTAAAATAGGACAATTGATATGAAATGCTGTTTCGTAGATATTTTTAAATAAAATTGCATCAACGTTTTGCAGTTTTTTTTTTTTCAAATTACATTTAAATTTCAATATTGTTAAATAGAGTTACAATTATAATATGATGTTAACCGATACCAATCAGCTGAATGGGTATCCTCTATATAAATTAATTCAATTAATTGTGGTAAGTTGAGCTTTCAGCATATATCATGTTCTATATGAATTTGAATATAGCAACTATCTAATATATATTCTTTATTAACGTGTTTTATTTTATATATACATATATAAAAATATAACCAACGAATAGTGCCAATTGTGTCACATACCTTCATGTTACAAAAAGTACACAGCATACGTATATTACGTATTTGTGTCAAAATTAGGAATTTATGTTCGACTGTCAGTTTTTTGACACATTTTTGTTGCACTACATCTTGTTATTCAAGAATAAGTGAAATTCGTGACACTTGCCGACAGGTTTCACAAGTTTTGTTTTCTTTCGTGGATTTTGTTGTTCCTTTATTTTATGTCAGACAATTCAAACGAGCGTCTGTCCGAAGGTGATATAATCGCTCTGTCCTCATTCCGATTTGCGTACAATATGACCATTGTCCAAGAACATTATCCGAGAATCGCATTCTTAAAGTTTGCATCAAGATCAGGGTCATTGCTGTATGTGCTTTTATGCCTTAGAAACAATATAAAGGCAAATCTAAAAGCACATCTGCTATCATCAAATACATTACAAAATTATTCTAGGTGTAGCTCGTAAAACAATAGATTTAATGTTGTGAAGACTAAACGCTATAACAAACGTTTTTTGCACTCTAAAAAGTTATATTTTACCATTTTCATTACAATGTAACAAAGGGCTGACCTTCATGTTAAAATTGAAAAAATCTAACCCTGCTTCTTCATAATCTTATTGTTGGTGCACAGCATTTATATTTTTATAGGATTAAAAGTCAAATTTAAAGGTTTAAAATGTGGTAAGGCGACTGATTAAATAAGGTGTACTAATTGGCTTAAAGATAAACTGATAAATACAAGAAACTGATAACTTGTTTAAGATTTATAATTCAACTTTATAATCAGACACTTTACCAAGAATAAGTGGAGTACTCTCTGGTTAACGAGAAACTTGAACCACTTATGTACGCTGTTTGGATACATAAAGATCGCAAAACGCAAAAATAATTCTATATGCCCAAGTGAATAAAACATCATTATAGTTTTATATCTTGCAATTTGTTCTTTTAGGGAATGTCACAATTGATTGTTCAAGCTTTTTCAGTCTTCCAGTTTGACCTTTCATGACGTTGTATAGAAGTCATTGGTTTTCAAGATGGGCTCGATCTAGCTACCTTTCCTATTTATCATTATGCCTAGTACAGTTCTTTTTCACTAGTGTCATTTAATTAATTTTTATTTGTTGCATTTAAGGGCCAACTGCATCTTTACCAGTATCCCCTGGATAGTGTTTGCTGAATTTCTTAGAGCAAACATCTCTGAAACGCTTAGGGCCTTGCTCCAAATAACCTTTTTTTAAAACTCAGTTTTTGTAAGTATAACTACTTCAAACACGACTTCAAGTGATTTTTTTTCTTGTTAAATTTGTTTTAGCGCAGTTAATCTTCACCCTGATCTATCTACTGCAGTATCCGTCTTATTTCTCACAATTAGTCTAATGTATTATATATTGAGATAGCATACATGTATATTAGGGTGGACCTTAATATGGACATTTTCGAATTTTCTTGCTCCCAAGGTCTCAAATAGTTTCAAATTGATAAAAAAACTTTCTCTGAATGTTTTAGCTCTTAAGCGCTGAATGTTTTAGCTCTTAATAGCGCGCAATTCAATCAAATTTTGTATAGAAATGCCATGGAAAAAATTTTGAAAATTAAAAAAAAAAATTTTTAGGTATAACTTAGCGACAAATTTTGAATAAAACTCATTCATCTGTTCGCTATATTATATCTAAAAACATTATTAAAATTTTTGAAATTTTTTTCATGCTCTGCATGGAAAAAATTTTCAAAAATAAAAAAAAAAATTTTAGGTATAACTTAGCGACAAATTTTGAATAAAACTCATTCATCTGTTTGCTAAATTATATCTAAATACATTTTTAAAATTTTTGATTTTTTTTTTCATGCTATTTCCATACAAAACTTTGATTGAATTGCGCACTATCTAAAAGACAATATTAAGAGTTAAAACTTTGAGAGAATTGTTTTTTATCAATTTGGAACCATTTGAGCCCTAGGGAGCAAGGAAATTCGATAATGACTTTATTAAGGACCACCCTAATGTATATATATATATATATATATATATATATATATATATATATATATATATATATATATTTATGAAGTAGAAAAATACTTCATAAAATATGATAATATTATTCCAGACGGTCTTTACGAATAAGCAATAAAAATACAAACAAGGTATAATAATGATTAGAAGTTGTAAATTTTATCAGTTGATATATATTCTGTAATTGCTGCTTATTGAGTAGTAAAATATTTTATTACAACTTTCATGAATATTAGGGGAGAGACGCTGAAATAGACATATTTCTATACAAATTATCAGCAGGTTATGCTGACATGAAGTGGGCGCAATTCGTGATCAAACGCACATGACTTATCCTGACAAAACTTTTGACTAAGACTTATTATAGATGAGAAATATTCTGCTAATATTAATCAATTGCTCGTTTGCCTATAATCGTTAATAATAAATTTTATATGATAAACTTTTGTGCATCAGATGATGGTTAAATCTTGATTTGTAATGTTGATTACTAATATTATACAGCTTATTTTGCAAAAGCATTGGCATAATTTTATGTATCTAAATAAAAATGTAAAAATGGCTGGATAAAACACGTTATAGATAATTTATTGCTCTCTTGTCAATTACCCAAATAGTGAGAAATGCTTTTGAAGAATATAGCAATTACCATATCGAAGTTTATATCGAAAACATTTACGATTTAAAATGTTATTTCTCTTGTATTCGAAAGATAAATATAGGAAATCATATAAAAACCTATAAAGTGCTTCTATAATTATAGGACGTTTTAAGTTATGATGGTCAAGTTTACTTATCTTTCAAGGATCATATCATTAACGACGATCGATGCGTGCGTCTACGGCGTTTATGGCAAAATTGATTTTTTATGGCATGCTAATTACATATAATATAGGCAATGATACTTCAATCCTTTTATTTACTCACGACTACTAATATAAAACAGCACAGTTTGGGATACGTGAACTATAATCGAGGTCGAAATGCTGTTTTCGAGCGCTAATGAACGCCAATAAATTATAAAAGTATTTTAATCAAGTTCATACGATGTTATAAAATTATTTGTTAATGCATTTATAAACATATTTATATTTATGCAATTTGTTTTGTTCTGCGATAACTCATTGTGTATATAGCATCATCACGCAGCTGATTTTATTTATAGGTACAGCATTTTTACGACAAAATTATTACTAATTTCATCATTTTACATTTTTGTATAATTACAACATCTATTCCACAAAATTGTTGGAGAACTCTTGGTTATTGAATTAATACATTTTTATATCTTTTATTTTTTTAATTTTGATTACAACCATGTACAACGATTTCCAGTGGCATTGAGTCATTTATAAATTTATATTAGTCAAGTTCTTTAAAATCACAATGATATATACGTATTCCAAAAAAATTGTAATTCGTCGTTGGTTACACATTCATATGTGTTAATAGTCTGGGTCTTGAAAGCACAACTTGAAAGAGCTTTTAAGCTCTCCACTTTATGTACTGTTTGATATCAAGCAGTAGTGATATCATTTACATATGAAAATATATTTCCAAATATGTTTCCTAAAGTGAAGGTGCCTCACCTGAGCTTTTCTGCATTATATTTCATCATAACCTAATGAAAGAGCAATTATTAGGTAGCATTCTAGTTAATTGATGAAATTACTTGTACTAATAATAATGAAAGAAATAATGAATTTAACAAAAATAATAATGAAATTAATATTGATAGTTATATTATCAATAATAATATGTAAAAAAATGGACACCATATTTATTTTTTATTCTATAAATTTTAAGCTTTTGTATTATATCAATTTTTCGGAGTAAAGTTAATGTTTTTGCTTTTATATCCGACTTGTTAACTTACCTTTTCGATATTTTAATTTATTCTGAATTGTTTAAGACAAAAATTCCAAAATGTGACTTTATTTGTTCATATAATTGCAAATGTTTTTTTTATTTTTTTATTCTCTCTTTTATTTACAACTGTCCAGTTAAGGACATAATAAACTTGTGGAATTTACAATTGTCGGATGTAAAGGGACATTGTATACTAAAGGGCCATGTTGAAAAAACAACTCAATAGTTGTTTTCCCATTCGATATAGTTTTCACAATATTTTACTGATAATTATATAATTTTAACTATTTACTTATAAACTAATTTCTTATAAATAATGACTAAGTTATTTCAATTTTTTATCAGGGGAGTTGATGACTTAAATCCAATTTTCTTTTCATTGCTTTACGGTGCTTTACCTTTCCCTGTACTTTGCCCATATACTACCTATATATTGTTGCAACTTGCAACAATTCTAAAACACCAAAAGATTTCAATTGCCTTTAATCAGCGATTACTGCCAAATATCAGAACAGCATGCGACTTGCTTCAGGGTAAAGCGAATCTTACCCCTAGAATCGTTATAATTTTAATGCAAATTCCAATGTTTGCATGTTGAGAATCGTTCATTTTGTGTATCAACTTTGCGACTTTGTATCAAAAGCCATAGATCGATCGTGGCCTTTTATAGAACCATGATGTATCGATCACCCGGAGCCTGCACGACGCGTCTGTTAACAGTACGACGGATAAATACTGTTTAGTGATGTGAAATATGATCCTGCTCTCAAAGAATGATATCAGTAGGAAATTTTACAGTTCAAAAACAGTTTGAATCTCATTCCTAGGAATTGCCTTAAAGAATAATATTATCTTGACTTCCACGATGCACGAGATTGTTTTTATACCGTTGACCGATCCATTGTCACTGGAAATCCATACTAATTCAGAATAAATGAAAAATAAAGATAAATATTTTTTATGATACAATTTTAAGGAACCTAAAGTAAAAATATCTATTACTTACCATCTAAATAAAAAATATTCTCAGTTGATATTCTGAGAATAGTTCAAGATAGGAATTGAAATATAATGTTGGTGGTACTTCTATACAATCGTATTTATTATAAAGAAATTGATTTAATCAACATAATGCACGCGAATCGTGTCAAATACCAAATATTCTTGATCCTTTGGAATTGATTCCATGCAATAGTTAACTGTAGATAATATAAAATCTATATAAACTTTTAAGCGTACATCAAAATAGCCAGTGTTCCAATAAATGATGCACTAAACTATACTAAAAGTTTTATTTTATTTTTACGAGAAATAAATATTTACTGCAGTTTTGAAAAAGCTAAATGAAAATATAATACAAAAGCAACGAGAGAAAATTCTATTAGGCACCTGCATATAGAGAACTAATTAACAAGAAAAACATACGACGTATTTGGAATGTAGCTTTTAATTTTTTCAGTTTAGTTTTACCCGTTTATTTTAACGACTAGGAAATATTTTTCATTGCGAACACTTCCTGTACTATCTCATCAATTTTGCACTATATTTAAGTAACTTAATAAATCATGTACTTTGTCAACAGTCTTCTGCTTTCTGGTTAAAGCGTTTCTGGATTTTAAATTTTAAGCTGCAATTGTTTATAGTATTTACATATACACACACACACACGCACATATATATATATATATATATATATATATATATATATGTATATATTAGGGTGATCCTTAATTTGGACATTTTTGAATTTCCTTGCTCCCAAGGGCTAAAATTGTTCCAAATTGATAAAAAACAATTATCTGAAAGTTTTAGCTCTGAATATTGTCTTTTAGATCGAGCGCAATTCAATCAAAGTTTTGTAGGAAATTCGAAAATTTCCATATTAAGGACCACCTTAATATATATACAGGGTGTACCGAAGCCAAAAAGAGGTGACAGTATCGATCGCAACTGTCCTGAAAAAAAAGCTCACCTTATTTGAAAATTATGAGCTTTTAAGTGCTACGAAAGTTTTAGTAAAATTGTGATTATATTTTAGTTATGGTGGTTTATTTTTCTTTCTTTTCTTTATTCAAGCTTTAGAACCGTAATCGTGAATAACATTTATAGAATAGTTGTCAAAAATAATGATACATTTGCCCATGTTTTCAAAAATCAAAACGTTCTGTTAAACTCTGATTTTAAATTTTCTTAAAATTGATCGATTTTGGGTGGCCCCTCTTTAAAAAAATGAACTGAAGTGTGTTGGCAAGTTTTATCAAAAGTTAGCACATTTATTCAGAATTGTTTGATGGTTCAAGTAAATTTAGATGAAGTTTTGTACAAACTTATACACGTAGAAGTTTAGACAAAATTGGTAAATTTGATTTATAGGATATATTGTTTGCAGTGATATATTGTGATTTGAATATGTTTAACAAAAAATTACAAATATTGAAAAAATCACAAATATTGAAGAGCCATAAAGTTGTTGTATTGATCAGATTCTGAGAATGATTCTGATTCATGAAAACATTACTAGTATATTTTGATTACATATTATTTTGTCGGTTCAAAATTCTACTACTACTACTATACGCACTTTTGATGATTCTAAAAAATATTCTAAGCTAAGTACAAGGATCCAAATCATTTTAAATCCATCTTTATCATCTACTACATAGGCCATGTCTTTACTTGAACTGTTGTATTATCTCCTCCCTTTACCGTTACCAGAATCTCGTTCATAAATTGGTAAAAACCCGTAAACAAATCGACGACATTTAGCGAGAGGCCGTGCCGGTGGGTGGCTCAAGAAAATCCGTCTAGGTACTAAACAATCATTAAGCCCTTAATGACTTAATCCATGGTTTGTGTGTGTCTTAAGTGAGGGTTTGTATTATCGGTGGGACCGATATGGCACGATGTTTGAATTATTAATACGGACTTTGCTTGCGGAAGTAAGCGATTGTACTTTATGGTGGCGAATTACCTCGGAACGCCATAGTTACCGCTCGGTACCGCCCCTGTCCAATATGATTGTACGTCAGATAAATGAGAATTTCGAGGCGATTTCGTTCACGTTGCAGCTGAACCGTAGGATGAACTGTTAAAAATAGCTACTGTATTTGAGAATGTAACGAACTTGAAAAGACTTCCGCTTTCGTAGATTTAATACTGCTATTTATTCAAATCATGAATTAAGGGGCTAGTCTGGTCTAAATGGTATGAAATTTATACAAATTTCCAAAAGCCGTTAAAATACAAACAATATAAAATAAGTAAGTTAGAAATAATGTGCTGACAATATGAAAAAAATATCACATAGAGCCAAAGTTTTATTGAAGTTGATGAGTAGAAGTCGATGAAGTAGAGAGTTTTAAAAAAATGGCGATTGACCATGCCCCTGACATCAGCCGTCCAAATAATCTGAACAAATGTATATATATAGTTCTTACTGAAATAAGTCTAAAAAAATTGTGCAGAAATTCCAAGTATATCGATTCAGTAAAAATTGAGAAATCCTGAGTACCATACCAACAACGAAAGTTTCGAAAACTATGCATTTAAGGTTTTTTGTAGAGGAAGCAAACAGAGGAAAATCATTGTGGTCAAACATCTATATTTCCAAAAATGATTAAATATTTTTTAAAATCCTCTTATACTCATAGTAGAATTATTAAACTTCAAAAATATCAAAAAAACAATCGATTTTTAATCATTCCAGTATTTCCTCTGAAAAAAGCTTTAGCGGTTGGTTTCTTTTGAAAATTGTAACTGTTGCAAACGTACTCTTGACTTATTTTCACAATTAACTATGATTGACGAATATTCTCGAAATGAAGAAGTGGCAGAATTTTATTTATTAACGAGTATACTCGTCATGCGTATAAATCTCTGATACAAAAAACAATACATAGTTTCAAATTTGGAGACAATTACAATATTTTGAGGCTATGCCAGCATGATTATGATAACTTACTATTCCATTCGATTTTAGAATATCTTATCTTAAATCATTTATTTATACGATTAAATGATGTATTAGCTAAAATTAACTAAATAATACTATAGCATAAACAGTCGACAATAACACTCCCAAGGGATAATTAAGATAAATCATACAATGGCTAAAATTTATAAAATTTCTACTTTCTTTTTCTTCGACATTTTTATATGCATTAAATTTTGATTCTGTTTTAATTTTGCAGTTATCGATTATAGATAATTGTTTACTATTCTAACCGTAGGTTTTAACGAATATTTTTTGAAACTTGGAAATAAATAACATTTATTAGTTACAAAATCCACCAATTATATTTAAAATCAGTATTTTTATTGTCGATTTTAGTCTTACTCCTGTATCCTAGTTTCTAAAAATGATGCATGGGGGATTTGTTGTAAATTTGCTGCAGATATTTTACAACAAATTTCGATCTTTTTGCTAGTTCTATTGTATCTAGGGATTGTCGGTTTTCAAAAACCGTTTTTTTGGCGAAAATTATGGAATTCGAAAACCGGTTTTTTAGTGAAAAAAGTCGGTTTTCACTGTATAAATGGAAAATGACATAGCCAAATACAAAAGATAGATGAAAGCGTTATGATTCTTAAAATCATATCGGATCAATAGCATTTGATATCTTATCAGTCTGCAATGGTTCCCAGAAAAGTTTTGTATATAATAATTTAGATTTTTATACCAGCATATATATACGAGGTCTGTTCAAAACCCATGTAGAAATTAATATGGTCTGAATCTACAAGCAATATAAAATCTACATTGGTCAAATTTGAAACCAATATCGGCTGGTCATAAAAATTGAACATTTTTTATATTGAGGCCATATAGGTAAACCAACATTGGTCTATATTGGTCTATATTTGGAAATTTGGAACCAATGTTGCCTACAAATTGTTGAATGTTGGTAAGGTAATATACAATTAGACAGAGAGCTGGTAAACATTTAGAATTATTAATTATTGAATTATTAAATTATTCTGAAACTTATAACTGATGTTGAAATATTACACAAATATTTGAAGATTTGAAGTTGAAATAATATAACGCATAAATCAATGTCATTTATTTAACAATAAAACACCTGAAATTTATTTATTTATTTATTTATTTATTTATTTCTGAAATGAACATATACGTAAATTTATTAAGAATGTTTTTGTGGAAATTCATTTATTAAATATAAACAATGATACAAATATATAACTGCATTAAAAATATGATTATTTATAAAACACAAAAGTGTCATAAATATTGATTATTTTTTTAATAGATATTTATTAATACATATCAAGTAAACTTTTTTTATAACAATAACAAAAGCAAATAAACTTTCCTATTTATAACATCATCACTCGATAAAACATTTCACAGCATCTGAACATATTTTATTTGTTGTTAATATATTTATTATCCATTATGAAATATTTATTTCATCGTCTAGAACAGTCTGAACATATTTTATTTGTTGTTAATATATTTATTATCCATTATGAAATATTTATTTCATCGTCTAGAACAGTCATTGGAAAACCTACCTTACATTTGATATATATCAAGTAAATTATAATCGAATAATTATTCGATTATAATTTACGTGATATATATCAAATGTAAGGTAGGTAAAGTAATAAAAGTAATAAATGCAAATTAACTTAACTATTTATAACATCATCACTCGATAAAACATTTCACAGCATCTGAACATATTTTATTTGTTGTTAATATATTTATTATCCATTATGAAATATTTATTTCATCGTCTAGAACAGTGGGAAACTTTTTCAATCATAACCCCAAAATATTTTTGTCCAAGTTTGTATTGTCATCTGAAACCTCGTATTCCTTGTTAATAAATTTATAATATATCATTATATATTATCAATATGAATAATTTATGAAAGCGTTAAAATGAGATTGTAAAATGCACTCGACTCTACTTTTACCTTAAAAAATAATGACTTCATATCATAGTCTAAAATCTTGCTATGCAAATGTACAGATTTATTGACATTCCACATTGCATTTATTATAATCAAACATTATGACTATTCTGTCAAAATTTATATCTTTCCTTTCTATAACTTATTTAGTTACAAACTTTTGATGAAAAACTTTTCGATAACATTTTACTACTAAGCAAACCAGTTTCTCTATTTTCTGCGCTTACAACAATATTACCTGAAAATAAATAAGAATATGTTTTAAATGCAGAGACATATAATTATATTATAACAAGTATTGTCTTACCTTTTATAAATATGAAAGTGCAGTATGTCTTCACTCAAAAAGATTAGGTTATGTTATATTTTATTATGTTATATTTTATTATATTTCACGTAATATGTACAACTGATTTCTCAATGTGTTTAAACTCCTGATCAATATAAAAATCCTTAGTGAGAAAAATAAAATTATCTTGCATTTCTTACCATTTTTATTGAAAACTTGCAAATTTTGACATTTCGAATAGCTAGTTTCCGATTATTTATTAGAGATACTAATAATAATGTAGTTAGCAGTAATTATTCTAAAAATAAATAGCTATTAGTTACAATGCATAAACGCATAATTAAGTATTATACTCACCAATAGTAAAAAGAATTCGTCTATTAAAACTAAGGTTATGTTAGATATACATAACTTATTACTTAATCTATCCATCCCAAATCAAATCAGATGACGTAAAATTAAGTTGAACTTTCAAACCTTTGTATTTTAATCCAAAGTAACAACAAAGAAATGAAATATTGTATATTTTTCAGAGACAATGCTTACTTAACCAAACTTGTTTGTGGTATATATTTCGCACCAATGCACATTACACACATTAGAAAACAATGTACACTATAACACTATTACACATTACACATAACTGAAAATATTATTCGATTATTTCCAGCAAAACTAGTATCTTAAAACATACTATAATTAACAATTTTGCATTAAAGGCGCCGTGTGACGCGCGTCGCTTCTTGTAGGCATACGTCATGCATAGAAGGCATAGAAAGATCTAGAACCTTATACCTGCGGTTCAGGATAGTGAGTTACTACAACAAGATTGTATATCTTGGTGGTGTAATGGCTAGCGTCGCAGCCTTTTGATTTTGATTTTGGGGTTCAAATCCCAGTCCATTTATTATTATTTTTTTATTTTATAATTGTATGAGTAAATAAAATTAAAGTTTTCAATTAGTTTTATATATATCGGACAGTATTTAAAATAAATTACCCTGTAACATTTATAACTTTTTTATAATGAGAGGAAAACTGAATTTTTATACTATTCTCAACATTTGAGGTTTTCATAAAGAAACCGTATAAAGTATTATACATCATTAGAATCGTCTCAAAATTCTTAGTTTTTCTTCCACATATCACAACTTAGTATTTCAAACGGTTTGGCCTATGGGCGAGTTGCAGTGCTAAAATTCAAGAAAAATTGAAAAATCTGAAAATAATTATACGAACACACATATTGAATTATATATCATTTTATTCGTAATTTTATTCCGCATCTTTCGTCCGAATAAACTTTTTACGTATCTTTTACCTTTTAATTTGTAAGGGTGAATAATTACATGGTTAAATATTTACAGCCATATATATCTCGCGTATGTTGTTTTCGTTCTGTTGAGTCGATAGCTAAGCGCTAGCGTTGCCGACTCTTAACGTCGTAGTCTCGGGTTCGATCCCAGATAAGATTTTTGTTTTTCATTTTAAATATAATAACAATAATTATGATTGAGGAATTTGAGGAAACAATATTTATTATTAATTAACATGCAAACAATATTTAATAGTCAATTATAAAAAATGTTGCATCAATATTCATTTTTTATTTTGAGGACAATATTTATTAGCTTATGATAAAAAATATTGCATAAATATTTATTTTTCAATTTGATGACAATATTTTGTACCCGATGATAAAAAATGTTGCATCAATAATTTCATTTCAATTTGTGGACAATATTTATCAGTCGATGATAAAAAATGTTGCATCAATATTTTTATTTCAATTTGTGAACTATATTTATCAGCCGATGATAAAAAATATTGCATCAATATTTATATTTCACTTTGGGAACAATATTTTGTAGCCGATGATAAAAAAATATTGCATCAATATTTATATTTTAGTTTGAGGACAATATTTATCAGCCCATAATAAAAAAATATTGCATCAATATTTCTATTTTATTTTGAGGACAATATTTATCAGCCGATAATAAAAAATATTGCATCAATATTTCTATTTTAGTTTGAGGACAATATTTATCAGTCGATGATAAAAAAATATTGCATCAATATTTATTCTTCTATTTGGGGACAATATTTATTAGCCGATGATAAAAAATATTGCATCAATATTTCTATTTTAGTTTGAGACCAATATTGGACAAGGCCATTTATAGAGATTATTGCCTCAATATCGGCTGACGTTGGCCTGATCGATTAGTTGACATCATCACAGAACCGACGTTCGCCGATATTTTTGCAATATAGGCAATCACGGCCACAGAAAACCGATATTGGTAATATATTGTACCGATATTAATTTCTACATGGGAAAGTACCCGGAATTTTCGTTTTTTCAAAAAAATATTTATTTATTCGTCTACATTAATGTGGTCCCCTTCAAAGTAGTCCCCCCCAGATATAATACACTTATGCCAGCGTTTTTTCCAATTTTCGAAGCACCCTTGATATTCACTTTTTGATATGTCCTTGAGCACTCTCAGCGATTTTCTTCAATCGAGGAAAACCGCCGTCCTTTCATGGGTCTCTTCAACTTTGGGAATAGGAAAAAGTCACACGGAGCCATATCTGGTGAATTTTTGCACTTTGCAACACTTTATTTCATTTTTTACGCAAAATTTAATACAAATTCTTTGACTTTGCAATTCTTCCATTGTAAAAATCGCCGAGCTCAGAAAAACACGTCGGAACCTTAGCGACTACCACAGACAAAGTAAACAGTGAATATAGCTGAAAATTTCATCATACTTTAGGGGCATGTATACCAACACAAAAAAAAAAAAATTGACAATCAGACACTCCAGACCCGCGAAATTTAATTATTAGTAATTCCGGGTACTTTTTGAACAGACCTCGTATATTAATTTAAATCAGTGTGACTTCTTGAAGAAGTAACTTCCTCTATTCAAACTTAAAAAAAGTTTTAAACCCTGAAAACCACAAATTAAATAACAATTAACTTAATTAACTTAATTATTATATCAGGCTTTAAAAACAATTAAGCATAATTTGGTCGCAAGTATGAGAGTATTTTCAGGAAATTTTGTAAGTAAACAGAGGACACGTCTAAGTAGCAATTTGATAGACGTTTTAAGTTTTTTTTTTAAATTATATTTTATTAAACAAAAAAAAACAATTAATGTTTAAAATTATATAATTAAAATTGCTCGGAACAGACAATACCTGAATGAATTTTTGTCATTTATTAATATATTATTTTTATTTATTCGAAAACTTTCCTTTCACTATCATAAAAATATTCTCATTTTCATATGTGAAAATGATGCATGAATAACAAATAATTATTTTCAAAGTTAAATTATTATTTTTTAGTTTTACTAATTAAAATTAAAATAATTTTGTTTTCTTTCTATATAATTGAACAATAAATAAATTCAGTCAAATACAACTCTAAATTACGCTAAATTTGCGTATAAATTACAGAATATTCGAGCAAATCGGTTAAAACCGGTTTTTAGTAAAATTAAAATTCGAAAACCGGTTTTCTGAAATGTTGGTTTTTGTATAAACCCTAATCGTATCATATATGGATACAATATTATTCATTGGCAGCAAAGAGTATTCTTATTCGATAGTACCGATGCCTTCTATTACATTGTTGCAACTAATTCTGCTCACGTTCCGCAATAAATTCGTTAAAATTATGTCGTAAGATATTTACAATATGTAACATATCATCTGAGTCATGAAAAATGATTGTTTTGTGATACCAGTACTTAAAACCGGTACATGCAAACGAGTTCATATTAAAATATCGCTTTTTGAATAGAATATAGTTATCTATTGGACATGATCTTGAGACGAAAGCAGTATATCAGTGGCGCTTTGGCTCTGCGGATTATTTCCTTGTAAGGCACCGTCGATACCATAAATAATTTATTGGTAATTCGTGCCGGAATTCTTGGAACCACTGCACTGTGTTTAAATCATTCATATAAGTTAAAATATTCTTATTAACATATCAATAACTAGTGAAAACATTAGTTACAAACTCGATGATTTGCAATTAATCAATTATTCTTCATTATTGCACTTAACTTCAACATTTAATTTTGTATAGAACTCTCTGCTTTTTCTGACTTTATTATTTAATTTAAGCATTTTAAGCACATTTTAAAAGACAAATAAAATAAGGAATGCAATTTGTCATGAAATCTAAATGCCCTGAGCAATACATGAAATATCATTTTTTAAAAGGTTTATTTAGCACGTTCAGATTGAGTGCTTGTATATACGCCTAAGGACATTTTTGTAGTATGAACGAGTTTTAAATATTTTATATTTTATGTGTCTGTGTAGAACATGATTCACAATCGTATGCTTGTTGTATCAGAAGCAAAGCAATTAATTTGAATAACTTCATCATATATTCAACAACGGTCGTTATACTCACATTGGAATTGTACAAGGTTTTTCAAATAATATTTTAATTTTGGGTTACTCAAAAACCATCTATGGGACTCTTATTTGGGGAGGATGCTTCCTTAGAGTATATTTTAGCACATAGGCGTATTACGTCAACACTCTTTACTCACCATCTAGAAAATTCTGTAGAGGTTAGTAGAATACGAATAAAACCAAGATTATCTTTAATTATTAAATCTATTTATTAACCTGCAGTATTTACAAGTATTAGTGGTATACGATTGTACTCGCAGAGTCATATTTGCTATGTATATTTGTTATTATGATATTGAAGGGTAAAGCTGTAGTTATCAATTTATGTCTTGAAGTATTTTCTCAAAATTGTTTTTATGGGCTCTCCAATGTCTTGCGATCCTTGAGGATCTCTGGAATCCTCTAATAACAAACAGGAGCAACGGTACACGTCTCAGAGCATTGCACAAAATAGGAAGTAAATAAAAAAAAACATACTAAAATACAAACCCATCGTCTGACCCTTTAAACAGAGAATTTATACTGGTAAACAGTACGAGAATACCGTTTATTCGAACAATATGAGAATAAGCTGTAATTACTGTCATACATGGCGCAGGTCGCATTAAAGGACAATCAAGGGTCACAATGGCACAAAATAAACAAGTTGAATGGCCTTCGGAGGTTTTTAGAGTGTTTTATGGTCATTGGGATATTAGAAATAGCATGTCCAAACAATGTGAATTTGGCTTTTCCTACATACAACATAAAAGCAAACTAAATTTGTGTTGCATCAATTATCTATTAATAATTTTTTTTACAATTTTTCCCTTCATTATTGCAATATAGCAAAGACACCCCTTGTACAACTATGAACATAATATTTAAAAAAAGCAATAAAGATATATAAAGGTTAATCACTAATACAGAATTTTGGTTGGCGTGATTATATGTTATTTTGCAATCGACATACTTTCAGGATTAATTTAATGGTACTTTTATGAAGGCAATTACACATTTAATTGATTTGTGATTCATGAACATCTCGTATTTATATTATATTGTCGGTGTAAATTTTGCTTGTTAAGTTTTCTCAAGTGTAATATTGAGCTACATGCCAACTACATATAATATAATGCACTTTATATCCTGGTAGATTATAGTTCATCAATATCTTTTTTTAATATTGAAAATTGTGAATTACCATTCAAACTTAAAACCGAAATTAAAAATTATTTTTATACTATGTCTCAAAATAACAGTTATTTGTAAATCTTAAAGATTCACACTTTTTCATTATTATAAACCCTTCAAATTGCTACACCTTTAATATCAAAAGCAAATTACCGTAGCAATATTTGATGAGGCTGTTACATGTTTTAATATAAAATGACTAATATGAATATAAAAGTAGTCATGATGTCATATAAACAACAAAATAAACTATTCAAATATCTCGAGTGAATAGATTCCTAAACAAACAGTTGGTTCAACGATCTCAAATATTTGTCACATATGTGATTCATGCAAATTTACATTTAGAACTAATACATTAGGTCATAAAACAGAAAAATATTAGCATTGCTGTGCAACTTGAAGAAAGATGGATATCAGAATATATTTTTAACTGATAAGTACCTATATACACAATATTGATATTTTTAAAAAATATCACTATTTAAGTGAGGAAAGGTGCAAAAAAGTACTTATTAACTAAATAAGTTTTTATTTTAGATAATGGAATTATCCTTTTGTGAGAAAACCTTATTGTTAGTAGAATTAATCTAAAAAATTAAAACAGATATAAGATTGAGTTCAGTGCTAAGCCAAATAACTTCATTACAAGTCAAAGAAACAAAGTCATTTATGAGTTTGCTAGTTGGCTAAGTATTAGATTTACGCTGCAAAAAGTCCCATATCCCTAACCACTAATTCTCGGGGAAGTTCATACACATTCCATTTGCAGTATTTCTAATTGTTTATATTTAAATATTGAATAACTTATCTATCCTATTGAATTGACTCTATTCCAATCTGGTAAAAGTTATGTTATTTTTATATTATTAATATATTTTATACTTCAAGCCAGTTATAAAATATTTTCAAGATCAACCTAAACAAATACATCATTTTACCCGTGATATCTTTATCTACTTTTCTGACCGTAATGATAATTTACTTCCAGTATTTTATGTTCGTCTAGGCTACATCCAAGTAGGAAAATCCGGTTGCCTTCTCAGATACAAGTTTCCAAGATATTTTATGTTATGCATTTTTACGCGATATGAATTATAAAATTATAGCAACTTTACAAATCACACTCGTTATTGCAGTTCATATTTCAGAGAAATGTGGAAAATGTGTGGTGCGATAAATAAAATCGTAAGAATTTATTTGCAATCGTTTTCTAGAAAGCTTATTATTACTACGTTACTAGCATATATATTAATCTATCTAAAAACTTTTGTCGCACAATCATTTTTCTAAAAAAAAAGTAAAGTATCTATACTTTATGATGTTCGTGATGAAGATTTGTCTTTTTAAACGACATTGTCTCAATTTGCTATTATACCACATGTTAATTTGCTAAAATTCTGAGAATTTTAATTATTTTTCAAGCATTAATTGAAATTTCAAAGCTTATTCTTCTAGTTCTTCACTCACTTATAATTATCAGTGTCGAAATTCTTACTATTCCTTATATATTTCAGTTGAAATGCAATTCATAAAGAACAATCCTGAACATTCTAATTTCAGACCTTTGTAATGTCCAAAAACAAGAACTATATTTTGTAAGAATAAATCGTTATGCTCGCTATTTTTTGTAACATGATCGACGGCTTTGAAGTATCTTTTTTTTAATTTATTGAATATGCATATTCAAAAATTAAATGCTTATAAATTTCAATTTTACAATGTCATGGCCATACCTAATTTTCACAAATTCCAAATGTTCTGTATATTCTGCATTTGATAATACACACTATTTTGCTAATTAGCTGTTCACAATAATATTTATTGCAATTTTTCTATCTACTGTTTTTTATAATATAGAGAGTTTTGTCTCATTCATTTAATTTTAATTTGCTATTGTGATTGTTCTTATTCTTTTTTCGATACATCACTTATTTCACAGATTGTGTGATACATAATGTACCTTTCAAAAAACGAATATTCACAAGAATCTCTATAATCAGGTTCATCTCGTAACTTCAATCTATTTCATTTCCAAAACATAGTATTATAATATTATAAATATAGAAATGAAAAACATTTAAATCCATGGGTTGTTCTGCGTCGGCCTTTCTGTGTTCTGTGTCGGCCTTTGTTTCAAAAGAATTCTTGATTGAATTGTTTCTTTTTAGTTTATTAGAAGCACATATTTTAATTTTTATTGATAATCGTGGCAATATCTTAGAATATATTGACGTATCTGATCAGTAGCACTACTAATGGACACCCTGTCTTGTACAGCAGCGGCACTCTTGCGGAAAACTCCCCCTTAGCGAAAGGATTGAATAATATTCTTAATATGGAGCCATAGCCAACTCAGCGGAATAATGTAATTTTGCGATATTGAATAATATTATACATATTATAAATTGTAAATACAAATAAACAGTTTGTTAACTAAAAATATTAGGATCGGTCATATTGAATCTGAAACATTTTTTCCAAAATAATCGAAGAGAAACTAAACAACCTCGTATAATAAACTTGACAATTACATTGAAAGCTTTGTTCCGTAGTAGGTATGTAAATGTAAATCAGCGTAATGCACACGAAATAACACGGATCCGAAGCACTTACGGCACCTTATTCATAGCAGGTAGTAATCAAACCGATGCAATGTGATACTGAGCAATCAATTGCCCCGGCCTCGTTTCGGCGAACGATTGACCCGCACTAACACGGCGCGCCTCGGTAAGTGTGACATAGAACGACCTCTGGGCTATTGTTCGAAGGAATTCGATATATATGGGAATATCGATAAAATATTAACAGATGTACAATTCAACCGATTCTAATATAAGTAATAAAACTTTTATAGATATATTAATTTATTATTCTCAGAAATCGCATCGTGGTACTTGGTACATTGCGGTTAAGGTATTTGCGCTAAAAATTAGGTTAGGTAGTAAATATTATTATTGGAATCTAGGCCAGATGGTATATTAATGAAACTGATTGATATCCTGGTTAATAAATTTTTGAATGTGTTTGAATTATACATTACGATTAGGATTTATTTAGGCCAAATTGAAATATGTATTTCATTATTTCAGGAAATCATCATTATTTATAACAAATTTCACATTTACTTAATATAAACAAAATATTTAAGTACAAACATTCTTTATAATATTATAGATATTAGAATTTCGCTTCATATATTTTCTTGAACAAGTTATAGGAGTTCATTATGTTACCATAAATTCTATATTAGTTTTAGATTTTTTAATTAAGCTCAAAATTCTACTTCATGGATTTGTTTTGATAGTTTTAAACATTTTTGGAAATGGTTGAAACTAAGTCAATTATCATTGATAATCATTAAAGTACATCTTTATTAGTTTTAGAATCTACAAATTTATAGAGAAATGTATTGAAAAATTTTCAAATTGAAATCGCAAAACTACAAATATTTTAATAATTCTATAAATATAAAATTTCGGTTTTAATAGATTTTCTTGAACAAAGAACAAAAGCTTAAGCAATCACCATAAATTCTTCATTAGTTATACATTTCTACATTTAAATTCAAAATACGTACTGCTACTTTAATAATTTGTTTAAATGATTTTTAATTTTTGAAAATAGGTCATTTTCATTTGAAATCATTAGCATCATAAATTTTCAATAAAATCAATATAGATTGTTTTAACTATTTACAAATTCATGGAGAAAGTATTGAAATATTCATATCAAGAATGAAATTAATTAAATCCCGATACCTACCAGTGTGGAAAATTGAAGACCTTTTGAATTTTTATAAACTCTGAAGGACACATGATTTTCTCTATATCTTAGTAATTGGAATATTCAATTAAAAAATAATTTTGTTAGATATTTATCACCAAATGCTGAAACATTTCTTGACTTATGTCATAATTATAAGAGTTAATTATTTGTTGTATAATAAATTAGTTTATCTAATAGTTAAGTTTTTTATTTATTTTATTTCATTTACTTTTCTTCGAAGAATATTAGAAAATGTCGGCTAATACTAGTACTTGCATTAACTGTTTTGCATTTTAAATATTCTGTTGAATATTTAAAATAATGTCAAAATATTATCTTGAAAAAAAATTTAACAAAGATTACGAAAATAATTCTAAATTTACTCTTCTTTACGTTACTAAAATAAAACTTAATAATATATTATTTCAGTAGAATCTCTTAAAATTTGATTTTTTGACTTAATTATGTTGATCACAAAACTTGTCCAAAATTAATGCAACAAAAGTTCATTTTAATATTCCAATCATTCATTCATCTCAATGTTTTATTCTAAGGCTGCTAGAATTAACGAGAAGCTTATGTGTGATATATATCAAATTCTTTTCTTTACAATTTCAATCGGGTAATCCTATTTTTTAATGTGTTAAATAAACTCTTATCAACAAGATCTTCCAAGAAGCCTGTAAAATAAGATAAAGCTGCAGATATACTATTTGGTATTCTTAATTAATTCGTGTTTAAAATGTTTCACCCCTCGGGTAGATAATATCCTATGTACATAGGAAAGTATGAGAAAAGACATCAATAAAAATGATATCAACCATAAAATCGACTAGATGTTTTCGCAATCACCCTTAGATCCCTTTCGGCGCTTTGAAATAGTTTATGAAATCTATCATGTATGTTTGCGAGGTGTCTATAACCGCGATCACGATGTGATTTCCGCGCGTTTTCTGGTTTGTTGAGCGACTAGTAATTTTGGGCGCCTCGAGATGTGTTTTGAGCGCCAAATTGAAATGCCCCACAACACCTATCGTCAACCTGAATTATGTTTTCATACATACTGATCGTGAGAAATAGATAACTAAAATATATTCTCGTCTAACAACTCGTAGATTTCATAGGCCAAGTTGCAAACATGGAAGCGCCAAATAATGCAAGCATAGTACCTATAAAAATGATTAAATGATTTGAACGGTGATATGCAGTTTTATCATGTGTTAAGCACATCTTTTATGTTCTATAATATTGTAAATTTGAATACATTGTGGCTATAAATACTAACGGATGTTTATCAGATGAAAACCTGAAATGGTAATCTATGATCAAATTATGTGTATATAAATATAAATATTGAATTTAATATTTTATATAAATATTGGAAAATTATAGAGTCGGTAATATATTGGTGTTTGTACATTTGGTTGTTATGCCTTGTGCAAGGTTTATTTTATAATCCAATTTCGATTAAAATTCTGAGAACCTCTTTTCGACACATTTATATATTAGAAATGCAATATAAAACTAATACGTTTATATAACAAGAGAAAATATAATTTTCTTTTCTAGTGCAGAATGCACATATTAGCATTTTCTTGACAAATAAATCAATTGTCCAATATGAAAAAAATGTTATCGATTTGCGTGATAAAAGTAAATTTGGTTTATAAAAATTAAGTAATAATTATTTTGAAATGCATGTTATATAATATTTAATTACTATGAATATATAACATTCTAAATAATCAATATATGATAATTAATGAAAACTGAAAACTAAATACACTGAAAAAAAAATGAAAATAAATCAAAATGCTTAACTTTATTTCTTGCTTTTAGCTTTATTTTAGATAAATTAGATTGCAATTAAATTTTAAATATTCTTAGATTCTTGTACGATTTCTTTTATATCTAAATATATTAGTAAAAAAATAAGTAAATAAAGCTGATGGTAGTTTAAACAACATGTCGATTACACAGATACATCAATAATGCGCAGTTGTTATTTATCAAAAATAACTAATTGCAGAGTAAGGCATGCGATTTTAAAGTAAAACTCAGTTTTCCATCGACTAGATCAAAAAAGCGTATTAAGAGATAAATCGTATAACGCAGGTAAAAATATTTCAAAGTACAGGAACAGGTGTAAAGTGGCATGCTATGCGAGAAATTCTATTAAAGATAGGATTTAAGACGAGGATCCACTGTATTAAAAAAAAAATAGATAAAATCATCTATATTAATTATAATTTATCAATTTAACATTTTTTCATAATCAATTCTCATTGTTAAAAATTGTTTCTAAATTATAGAAAATCTATCTACAATAGATGAAGTAAGATGTGAAAGATTGATTCGTTCGTTCGTCTCTTCTTCAGATCATCGATTATTATTATAAATTGATCGCCAAGATACATATGTTTCTAGGCTTAAAATTGACCTGGGTACTATATATCGATGATCATGGATGTTTAATTGATTACTAAAGCAATAGAATGCGATGGTAATCGTGTATCGACTCAGCCTGATCAGAGGGAGCGATCACGATTCATGGATGGTAACTCACCCACTCAGGCGAGATTGTCTACTTACGTTGTTAAGCAAAATGAATCCAAAGCCGTACTTCGGAATTGATTTGAATATATATATATATATATATATATATATATATTTATATACTAGCAATCCCGACCACGCTTTGCTGCGGCTTTTATTATAATCCACTAAATCATAGGTTCCCAAACTTGTTTGAGCCGTGGATCCCTTGCAATATTTTTGTTTTGTTATGGACACTCTATATTAAATTTAAGGCTTAAATCGAATCTTTGCAGTGCTTGATACTACAACTACAACTACCCATAAAATATGCGGAAAAGATATAATTCACATCACTCAATAAATCCATCCAATTCATTATTCTTATTTATCTATGAGGATAACTAAAAAAAAACAATTTTTTGGGCTAATTTCTTTTTCATTTAATGCAATATAGTTTCTTCGAAGACGATATAACGATTATAGCGAAATTCTAAGTTTTTGAAAACATTTTTTTAGTACGGTTTGTACTTTGCCACAAAATTCAGCTATCATCTCATCATTTGGTAAAAGTTTCTTCACAGCAAGCATCCTTTTGAGATCTGAGAGCGGTATATGATCTAGATCTAGATAATATGGTAAGAGGAGAAGCAATTCGGAGCCCAATTCATATTTATCTATTTTTTATACAATTATTTACAATAGTTTTTGAGATGTGCGAGTTTGATGGGTTGCAGGCTCCGCTCTCAATACTAGTGTTGAAACAGATTGTACGCTTTCAAAAATGCATAATTCGTTTTTGATGAAACTTGACATACATTGTTACTACACTTTACTAAATATTTGACAAAAATTTAAAGTTTGAAGATTCAATAGTTTTTGAGATATGCGAGGTTATTGGGTTGCAGGCTCTGCTCTCAATACTAGTATTGAAACAGATTGTACGTTTTTAAAAATGCATAATTCGATTTTGATGAAACTTGACATACATTGTTACTACACATTACTGAATATTTGACAGAAATTTAATGTTGGAACATTCAATAGTTTTTGAGATGTGCAAAGTTGATGGGTTGCAGGCTCCGCTCTCAATACTAGAATTGAAACAGATAGTACGTTTTCAAAAATACATAATTCGATTTTGATTAAACTTGACATACATTGTTACTACACTTTACTAAATAGTTGACAAAAATTTAAAGTTGGAACATTTAATAGTTTTAGAGATGTGCGGAGTTGATTGGTTGCAGGCTCCGCTCTCAATACTAGTATTGAAACAGATTGTACGTTTTCAAAAATGCATAATTCGATTTTGATGAAACTTGACATACATTGTTACTACACTCTATTAAATATTTGATAAACATTTAAAGTTGGAACATTCAATAGTTTTTGAGATGTGCGAGGTTGATGGGTTGCAGGCTCCATTCTCAATACTAGTATTGAAACAGATTGTACGTTTCCAAAAATTCATCATTCGATTTTGATGAAACTTGACATACATTGTTATTATACTTTACATATGAAATGTTTTTCTTTACTTTTTGGTTTATTTCTAAATATGCTGTGGACCCCCATTTTTATTTTGTGGACCCCCAAATTTTGTTTTCCCTGCCCTGGGGGTCCATGTGGACCACTTTGGGAATCACTGCACTAAATTATAATCTGAATCCGATGTACAACATTCGAATACTATGATAATTGAAGTTTTAAATAATATCATTATTTTAAATAACCAAGGATGTTTTATTTTTAAATGTGTTATACCCCAATTTATACTACATCCTATTTTCCTTGCTAACATTTTAACATGTTCTATGGTGGTGTACATAGGATGCTTGATCGATTTATGACACGGGTGAATGTCAAATTATTTTCAATCACTAAACTATAAATTGCTTTCAACTATAAATTGATATTCATGAGACCAAAATAGATAAAGTGCTTTAGATTCTAAGTTTATATGAATCAAATGTCTGATTTCTGCCACTTTTACTTACTGTGTATTTGGCACTTACCGTAATTTGACATCTACCCGTAATTAATCGTGGTAGAAAACAATGAACATCGGCGCATATAAATATCTTCATATAATTAGAGTAGTTGATTCTAGTAAGAAGGATACAACAGAGATATCACTGAAAAATTAGCAGTATTAAACACGTGATTCCAATCAATATCTTTGCGAATATATATTTTTTCTGTATATTGGTAACATATAATGTAATATGTGAGTATTTTATACAATTTCTTATTATTATTACCAAAACGCCACTGATAAAGTCCAACTGTCTTGTTCGCTGTTGGCGCAAATTCAAGAACAATGGTAGGAGGTCGTGCGACCTATCGTGCCGTGTCATTTGCTCTCGGGAGTCCGGTGTGCTTGGTTTCCGGAGCTCCGGAACAACAGTAAAAAGTATGAGCTAAAACAAAATATAAGGCACAACAGAATAGCTGGCCGGGACCCTCCTCCACGGACCTTTAGAGTATGATGATTTTGCAATGGCATGAGAAGAAAGAGTTGCTGGACTCATAAGCCACTGAGATCTTTATGGTTCCGCATTCCGCTATCGGCAATCCGATGATCTGCTAGCAATGCAATCGATCCGGTTCAAAGATGTATTGATTTGCTAAGATGTGATATTTTATTGCTTATTGTAATCGATTGCATTCGTTGATATTGACTTTAATTGAATTGTTGAGAGGAGCAGGTTTAATCACGCCTGGTGTTAATCTGTTTCATAATTCAGCAACACATTGCTATATTAGTTATTGATGCTTGTACTCTGACAATTAAATTAATAATTGTATCACTGTGTTATCGTATATCGTATTTAGTTTTTTTAAATATATTGCTTTAGTTCACTTATTTGCATTACACCATATCTTAAACGTTGAAAAAACGGATATACGCGTGAATATATTTGTTTTTGAGCAATTGTTTTCACAAAATTGATGAAAGTTTTGCATTAGAATGTAAGAATTATAATTTATTCCTAAAATTGCACTGGTAAAAATCCATAGATATAGGGTGTAATCTATTATATAAAAATAATTCGGGTTTTCCTTCCTGACGATATAACTCCAGAACGCACGAACCGATTTCGACGATTTTGCATTCGTTGGAAAGGTCTTGGGCTCCGTGAGGTTTATAGCAAAAAAATGAAGAAAGATTTCAACAGAAATGCGAAAAACACTTTTTATTTTTTCACATACAGCGTCATCTTTGATACTTAGCATGTACTACAAACTAATATTTTTTGTTTGAGTACTACTTATTTGTTTGGCAGCTACTCATTATTCTCTGCTCAGTTAATTTTATGTGACAAACCGGCATTGTGCACACTGTGAAATTGTGCAAAAAAATAAAATAATTACTTATTCGTTTCCTAACATTTCAATTGGAAATTATCAAATCAATCACGTGCATTGTGCAAATTTTTATTCAATTTCAATAGCTAAATTGCTTTCTTTATCTTTAAATCACCAAACGAAATGTTACATAAAATGAAACCATCTGGTGGTGAAACGGAGTTTGCCCGGTTTGCTAGTATAGTATATAATGCATAATTTTATATAATACATGAAAACCTGAAGTTAATTATAATGCGTAAATTATCATAAAAAATGATGATAATTATTAACATGTTGATTTGAGTAGCTTTATTTTATTATAGTAATGAAACAATCAATTAGATTTCATTTATTAAACCACAAATGGTCTCCCTCTAATCATCAAACGAACGAATTTAACAAGATACATCGAAATGGTATTTCATTTCATGGAGATGTAAAATATTTAAATAATACCTCTTGGGTTTTTTTTCAAATTTTTAAAACATAAATTTTTCTTAGTTTTAACATTTAAATCAAGAATTATCTTTAATAGAAAATGTGCTTATGGGCGATTCTGACGTAAAATGGACCAATGTTATGGCAAGGCCATCTTACGTAGCATTTTGCATATAAAATGACTATAAACTAACAAAAATACAAAGCAGTCAAGCGTTTTACATATAAAATGTAACTTCACTCATACGTTATCATGCCATATCACAAAGATGCACTTATAAAATATGTTTTTGATGTTTGAGCGTTCTCTAGGTTTGAGAATTCTATCTAAATCGCCTGATTGCACAGCAGCCACATAGCATTTTGTTTGTTTTTAGTACCACTTTAAATGAAAAACGTTGCGTGGCACAGCATTGCCATAACATATTGGTCTATTTTACGGCAGAATCGGCCCACAAATAAGTGATTTCAAATGTAACATCAGAAGTTTTGAAATTTGAAATGTTAACAATTAAATATTTATTAAATTATTAATGGTTGTTATATAAATATTATATTATGTTTATTTATTTAGAATACCAAGAAATGGCAGCTGTTGGCACGATGCAGTACGCCACAAGAGGTATTAATAAATTCTGCATCGCCTAAGACTGAACTTTTTTTTCGATGCGCAGTCATACATTTTCAAACGCAAAAACATCTGACGAGGAATGATGCATCGCGGCCGGTCGAGGTAACTATGAAGTTATATCCAATCATCATTAGAACTCATATTTCCCGTAGGCAATTCTAGTGCATAGAATCATTGCTAGTCACTAAAGATACATTAACCGAGCTTAGTAATTATCGCCACTTTATGAATATTGGAGTTTTTGTTGGCAGAAAGACATCAATTAAAAGAACGCACGGAAAACGTAGACGCACAAAACACACGCGTTTTCGAATTTGTTTCTCCAGCTGTGAACTACAAAATTATACAGTTATAATTCACAATTCGTACAGTATGGCAGAAAAATTAGAGAATGGGGGCCATTTCGTGAATTAAGAGCTCTTTGCAGCATTTGATACATGTTAGCCACAAAAAATTAAAAACAAGATAATCTTGCATCAAGGGGTTATTCTAGTGTATAATTTTCAAAAAAAAAAACGTTTATTATTTTTCTATATTTTTAAAGCTTAACTATGTGTACGAGGATTTTTAAGAATTTAAATTATTTTCGGCAATACAACATTTTGACCATGATATTTTTTTTCTGTTTCCTTCTTTTTGCCAAAAAGCGTTTTTTTCAAAACAGTGCTTTTAATACGATGTCCACAATTTCTCAAGTTCTACTGTGCCGATTTACTTGAATTTTTCTGAGATTTTTTTTTATAGATTTCTTTCTTACATATACTAGCTTCATCCACAAATTTTAATTTTTACTTTTTATTTTAATTCGAGTAATTTAAGAAAGTGGTAAAAAACGTTTTTTATTTGAACAGTCGTCGTTTTCTCTTTTTTATTTAATCCTAGCATATGCTACTTCCGCATCATTCAAGATTTTTCTTTTTTTTTTTCATTTTGGACTACTAGGAGTGTTTCAACCATGGACATGGTCACTTACCAATTTTTTGATATTCATAACCGCCTACTTTATCAACTGCTAATTTTTAAAATTAATAACATTTTTTCTGTACTCTTGTTACGATGATAAATAAGTTATAAAAAACAATGGTACAAAAATTTAGTGTCTTTTTTACGATGATTTAAAAATGACCTAAAATCTATGCGTCTATACTAGAATACCCCCTCAATAAAAGTGAATTAATTAGTATAGTATTAAATAATATGACTCTTTTTATAAAAAAATCAGTTGTTCAATATATCTCTTGTAATCATAACATTAGAATCAAGTTTGAAATCAATTATCAACTAATCAATTTTGAATGCTATAAGGCAAATAAAGCACCATGTGGGTAAATTTGCTTAACGTATAATTTTGAGTTTCGTGTGAAATTCATAATCTAATATGATGCTTCATGTCTACTTAAGAATCAGGATGGGTTACTGCAAGAAAACTATTTGAAACTTTTATTACAACTTTATTGCTGAAAGTGCCATTTTGATTTTTGTTGAAAATGAATAATCTCATTTGATATTTCATATCTATGTCTGATCCTCGATGCTAGACTCTTTAGATCTATTATTAGAAATTTACTAAAACTGTATATCTTGTCTCTCATAGTGTTTGTTTTTGGATTATGAAATCCATAAAATAAAATTATTTATTACAAAGTATTTTCTAAAGATATAACAAGTCAGCAATTGATCACAATTTTTTGAAAAACAGCAACAAAATACATTTCTTTAATGATGAATTAGCAAATGGAGAAATTGGAAATTTTGCTGAACATAGTTAGGCAGTTGCTAGTTTGATATGTGTCATTGGTTTTGATGTGGTTCGTTTAGCTTTCATAATATGGACTTTTGTGCTCCCCTCCCTACCCTATGCAGAATTTAAGCTTTTTTTTGGATATTCTAAAAAATACTTTTTTAGCTTTTTCTATAACTTTGCTTATGCATATAACTAATTCGAATTTACATTGCAACCGGTGGTTGTAAAAACATATTAAATGTGTGATTAGCGCTTCTAACGAACTGGAAATAAATGCCTAGGCCGGGGTTGAGTACGAACATTCTTCAGGTCTATATTGTAATTCTCGCGCGATTTATAGCGTCTTTAGACTTGTAGGAATTGTGCAATAAAATAGCTGCGAATAACTGGTGTACAATATAATTGTAAAAGAATCTACCATTCCCTATGTTTCTTATTGCCGTGAATTGCGTGCTTCGATGAAACCCTTTACATTTATAGTCTAATCTATAGAGAAAGATGGTGCGTAATGACGAATAGATTATGTTTTCATGGTGAATATATTTATAAATACATAGACCTGTATTTATTTTGTAAAAGTGACATAAAATAGGAGGGAAATGCAGGTTGGACTCGTATTTTTTCTATAAAATACACTTTAATTCCATTCGAGATCGCTAAAAGTGTTAATGTTTACCATTAAAAGAATTAGAGAGTATTACATCATATATGAGAAGACGTGAACCCAGTAATTGTAGACAATGGTTTTGCACTGCCTAAACATGCACTAAACATCATATTTGTCTTTTAATAAGTATGTTTTTGAATTCTTATTTGACACTTAAATTTCATATTTTTAAAATTGATGCATTTTTAAAAATGAATTGAATCGATATGTAATAGTATAAAAAAGTTCAATCATTTATAACCTCAATTTGCTATTTTTGGCAAAAGTTCTCATTGTAAATATATTTTAGAAAATTTATATTTATATTGTAAATTTATATTATTTGTAATTATGATTGAAAATCATACAACAATCGGTCGAACTGCTCGTTTGTAATTATTGTTTTAAAATATAGTTCTTCGTGCAGGTTTTCTAGAAAAATGTGATTTTGAACACTGCAATTCATTTTGATTAGAAATTATTAAGTTTTTTGTAATAAATAATTAAAAATTAATATTTACGATAACATCAACAATTTGAAAAACTCGTATTTTCATTCAAGTTAATTATTTTTATTTTTATGAAAATTGATGTAGCATACGTAACGGTAAAATGTTTTTTTACCTAGATAATATAATTGACAAGTATTTAATTGATATAATGCCGAAAAAATTTCCTACATTATTGATTAATTTATAGGTGGTACAATACTATTTAATCCCAATCATTTTGCTTATAATTTATACTTGAAACTTAATCCCTCATCACGTACCACTTTACCCCAACTTCCTCTATATATTATGCAAAATATATTCATCAATATTTTAAGGCGGCATCATACATAACTGCAATATTCCATATTTGCGAGATAAGTTATTTACAGCATTTCCTAGTTACTGGTAAATAACTTAGCTTTTGGATTTATTGAACAGCAATACTATAACTAATATAATAGTATAAATTTATCAACAATTGTGAGGATCGATATATTTGCTTGAGAGCAAAAGGTTATATGTCAATATTTTAACATATTGATACACTATTTGTCAATTTCTACGTATATGCATTTATATGCTTAAGGAAACACGAATCATAATATTGAGTTTCTAGTAAAATTGTAAGAGGATGATTTATATATGTATGATTAATATGCAGTATCAAAGTTCCGTTGGTTATTGAAATTTGTCAGAATATAAGATGATGTTTTATGCTTTAATTTTTGAAGGTTTTTTTTTATCGATTTTAGATTTAAACTGGTTGTGTATGGCATCGTGCCTAAAAGCAAATTGCTGGAACTTACCGTACTGTAACGAAATGTTCGAGGAAAATTAAATATTTTCTTTGTTTTGTTTGTTGTTAAATAGATTATTATAAATACTGCAACATTGTCTAATACTTATAAGAATAATATAAACTGAACTACAAAGTTAAAATTATCTATTTAAAGCATATAAGTGAGCTTTAGAACTTTAGCGAGGATTAAAATTAAAATCTGAATTACTTCCGATATACAAATGAAATAATAAAAAAAATCCGAAATAACATGTTTTGTCAACACAAGCAGAACTTGAATCATTCAAATCGGATACTCCGTTCTCTCAAAAACTCGATTTCCATTTTCTGCACTCGTTGCTCCGTGTCACCGTAACGGCTGGACCTGCCTTTACCAAAAACTAATCAGCACATCTCCCTATCAATCATTGAAATTGGTTGATCGGTGCGCCGGAAAACGTGGAAGGGAAATTGTATCCATTCATACACACCCATACAAACAAACATCCATTTTTTCTGAGGTATGCCAAAACGTTCAAAATGTGAAGAAATTAAAAAATTTCAATTTCGATGTTTACAAGTGTAAAATGAACTTAATTAAAAACGTTTTATTTTATTATTAAAGTGCAAATGATTACCCTTAATTTTTAGTAACTAGTCTACTTCACGAATCAAAATCTTTTTTTTTTTTTTTTTTTTTTTTTGTTACAATTTATTTTTGTTAATCAAGACTTTAATGTCTTATTTACAAAATTGATATGAGCAAAAAAAAAATACAAAAAAAAAACAAAAAATGCAATACATTGAATACAAAATGAAAAAAGTTAAAATAAAAATTAAATTAAAACAGTAATACAAAAATAATAACATAAATGAACGATGACGTGATGATGTATGCCGCGTACTACGTCAGGACGCGTGCAGACATTGGGCTAGGTGTTTGGTAGATCGGAAGGCCATTTCTTGCTCAATCTTCTTATCGGTCTCTGAATCGCTTGAATTGTAGGATTTGTATGCTGGATTAATTTGTTGTTGAAAGATGAACTTCTAATCTTGATCATTTCGTTGACAGTTGAGATTTTCAAATCCTTATGTAGGCAAAAATTCGAAATATACCAAGGCGCATTAGTAAGGATACGCAGAATTTTATTCTGGCACCTTTGAATGATGTTTATGTTAGATTTGCAAGAGCAACCCCATAGTTCGATTCCATAAGTCCAAATGGGCACTATGATAGTTTTATACAAAAGTACCTTATTATCGAGAGAGATTTCAGATTTCCTCCCAAAAAGCCAGTAAAAAACTGAAACTGCGCACATAACATTCACGTTATGTCATAAAACTTATCCTCCTGTATATTTAAACAACATCATGATCCCACAAGTACACGTAATGAAATATCTGGGATTCCATCTAGATACAAGACTCACGTGGAGTCATATAAAAAGAAAAAGGAACAATTTCTACTAAAAATGAAGGAGAGAAAATGGTTCCTGAGCAGACAGTCCAAACTATCCGTCAAAAACAAACTACTGTTGTATAAAGCCATCATTGAGCCAATATGGACCTATGATCTAGAGCTATGGGGATGCGCCTTCAAATCAAATCTGGAAATTATGCAGAGAACTCAAACTAAAATCTTAAGTGCCATTCTCAACTCACCCTGGTATGTCACTAATCAAACTGTCTACGGCGACCTAAAAATGTTGACTGTGCACGAAACATACAAAGAACTATAATTAAAATACCGTAACAGATTAGAGATGCACCCAAATGAATCGATAAAGGATATTCTGCGTCCTCAACAAAACTCGAGATTCAAGAGAAAGTGGCCTCTACATAGTATATAAGTACAATCATTAGTTATATATATTTATATCAAGTTACATAATGTAAGATAGATCAGTGGATCCTATCTTATTTTATACTCACATAGTTCGCAGTTTTGCTTATAGAAAAATTGTAATTTTCTGATTGCTAAATAAATCTATTACAATAAAAAGAAAAGTCCACTTCACATCATCTGAAATGCTATTTTGTATAACTTAATAATGTCATATGTTACGCAATAGAAATATTAGGTAAAAGGTTACAAAAACCATATCAAATATTAAATTTGTGAAATTATTGCAATGAAATACCATTAATTTAAATTAAAAATTTCGTCGTAAAATTATTTTAGTTTTCTACTGTACGTCAGGCAATATAATTCTGTCAAGCGCTTCTGAACCTGTACCGCTTCTACTACAACAACTCAGAATAATGTTACTCGCGTTTAATTAAAACAACAGTTCACATCAGTGAAAAACTTTCCAGACAAAGAAAGGGTAGTTTCATTTCATTTCTACGATTACTTCCGCGACTTACTGATTTTTTAATGTCTGTCATTCGCGATCATATGCAAGAGCCCCAGGAAATTTAATTTCAAAAGGAAATCTTTCAATTATTGCCTCGTACGCAAGGAATAGGTACGTTGTGTTACATCATGCGAATCCGGTTTCCTGGGCATCGGGCATCGGGCATCGGGCATCGGGCATCAGGCATGCCGCAAATGCAGAACAGTAGTCACTTGTTTCTTCGTCGGCGACGAGCAAGGGTGCTGCGTCAAAGAAAATAGAGGAATAAAGAGAAGTCCGGCATCTGAACAGAGGCATCGGAGCAACGACCCGCTCATACCACGAAAGCAATAAACGACAAAACGTTTGTTTCTCGATTGCGCTCGCAATGCCCCGGCCATCGTAAAAAATAGATGCTCTAATAAAACTGATAGTATAAAACAGGTAGCAGCCGCCCCGGCTGGAAAACGCCGTGACGGAGTGAGCCATTGATGTCTCCTGGAACTCTTAGCCCGGCAGCTGAGGAATATTCATTGTCACGAAATATGACGTGGAAAGTCATTCGAGGATGATTGACGATTGGTTTTAACGTTTTGCGCATTCTTGATATGACTTAAAAATGACTGTAGATGATACGCGTTATTAAAACAAAATAAAAAAATATCTGGGGTTCATTAGCTTATAAGACTCTTACGCGGGTCATTCAGCATGTAGTTACAATTAAAAATCATTGCCCCAGACAAGTGCCAATTTATTTCTCAATATAATCTCTTTTAGGATCCATACATTTGGCCCAGCAATGTTTCAACTTTATCAACCTGTCCAAAAATACGTTTTCGTGCCAAATAGGCCGAAAATTTGCGATGAGTCTAAACTTATTTAGTGTTAAAAAATCTGGTCGCTTTCAAAAAATTATTTATATATATATATATATATATATATATATATATCTTATTGCCTCGGGAACGTACGCATAAACTACTTTCTCCGTGCAAAATATATTATATTTCACAAATATTTTGCTAACAAAATTTCAACAAAAACAAAAAAACAAGTTAGTGTATTTATGATAGTGCAAAATTATGTGCCATGCGCTAGTTACTGATTTAAGACCATATTTATATCCACTGATGATGACATAAAATCCTATGTCGAAACGGTTGGAAAAAATTAAAGATTAACTTCTAAATCTTTGCCTTTTATTTGATGTATTGCCCTTGAAGAACTTACTCATATATTAATATATATATATATATATATATATATATATATATAATATATATATATATATATATATATTATGTAAAAAAAAATCAAATTTCAGTTTTTTTTAGCTCTTTCGATGATATTACTTCAGAAATTACGTGGATTTTATAGATGGAAACCCTAATAGTACCTTTGTGATGTTTTATTTCTATCATTACAATTTCTGTAATAGTGATGCATTTTTTTTATTAATGAAGCAATAATTTTTTTTTACTTGGTAGAGTTAGTTTCACTTGAAAATATATTTCTATTCAAATTACGTCAGTTTTATAGTTTTCAACCCAAATGATTGTCTTATCTCTATGTGATGATTTTCATTTTCTTACTATTTCTGTAATGATGATATTGTTTTTGGCTGATGAAGCAATGCTGGATAAAAGGGCATTTTCACTTGAAAGCATATTGCTATGCAAATTACTTCGGTTTTATAGTTGCCAACCCAAATATTCGTCCTATCTCTATGTGACGATATTTTTATTATCACGATTTTTGTAATAGTTATGATTTTTATTTATTGAGTAAGCAATGCCGAATATGGGGTATTTTATCTTTGAAATATATCGCTAACTATATTTCCAAGTGAAAACCGATGTCTCTACTGCTTGACACGGTTATCAAACCTGCGACCTCTGATTTTTTACACTTTATATAACAATTCAATATATTAATGACATAGTTTCTATAAAAAAACGTGAAATAATTTTTTGAACCAAGAAACTCTTTATTTTCAGCAATTAAATTTCATTTTAATAATTAAAAGCATAAAATATAATTTTAGCTTTTAAATATCTCTTATTAATATGACTTGTAACCAGTATTTATGAGAAATTTAAAAACAAACATTAAGGAATAGTTCCAGGTGCTTATAAGATAAATCAAATTTGTTCAATTATATTAAATGTTTTTATCTCATACACTTTGGATACTTTAAGTAACTATCAACAATTACACAGGTTCAAAAAAATAAAATATGTTTGTGTTGGGTGTGCGGCATATGTTTTCCAATGTAGTTTTTACCGCTGAAAATAAATTTATAGTCAAAACTGGGAGTTAAATGGCAAAAAATTGAAAAAAAAGACAAATTGTTCGATCTACTAATTCGATATACTGCACAATAATTAAAATCTTATAATTTCTGTTATTTTCCGTTTTTTTTACCTTAGACAACTCTTATTTTTTTGTAGACTTGTGTTACTGTTATTTTCGTATATATCCAAGATCTAAGTTGCTTGTTGCTTGAATTACAACCTATAAAATATTTATGAAAAAACTATTACATATCTTGAGAATCTATAGCTAGCAATATGTTTCCAAGTGAAAATAGCCCTCACTCGGCATTGCTTCACCAATAAAAATATTCGCCCTATTACAGAAATTGTAATAATAACATATATCATACAGAGATGTGACAACTGATTGGGTTTCCATCTTTCAAACAGACTAGTAATAAGTCAAATCAGCACAACAGATTATAGGACTATTGGGTTCTCATAGCTGTTCAAAAATAATTTAAAAAAAATCATATTTTGAGAATAATATGGAGGATACATTGATCTGATCGTAAATAAGAGTGATGAATATTTTTTTAATTAACATAAAATTTGGAAATACTAATACTAGTAAAAGCATTAGCATTAACAATAAAAACTGTTGTGATATTTGTCACATCAATTAATTTTTCAATTGTTGATTTTAAAAATCTATTGCATTGGACTCTAATAACCTATTAATATATACGTTATATTAATATAAATAGATAAAAACGCGAACTGCGACTTTAGAGAAGACCTTTACAAAAATGTAATAATTTTAGATATAAGTATTTCACTGATGAAATTAGGTACGTATTCGAAAAAAATCCGATATAATACAAAATTGTATCCACTTTCAATTTAATCAGTAAAATATATGATACTCTTTTCCCACCTCGGACCTGTGTCTATCTCGTGTTGGGTACGCATACGTGTTAGACTTTATGAAGGGAAATAGGGAACACCGGAAATGTCCCGCAATAAAGCAAACACAGCTTCAGTCTGTTACTTTCGATAGAGTCGAAGGCACCAGCGGCGTATTACCGCACAGTTGCAAAATTCTCTCAAACGCATTCTAGCAAAATTCGTTCCAAAGTCAATTATGACGAAATCTGCACGATATCTAACGTATCGTTTCTTCTATTGCATTCCATTTCCTGTCTCTATTGAGTCGAAACACGAGGATAAAAATCAGGAAGTAAAATTATTACTTCAATTTATTGAATTTCCTCAATATATAACTCTATAGAACACTTTCCATGTCTCAATCGATTTGCCATTGTAAATAAACTGAGAATGAATCGACTACATGCATCGCATTGAAATCGTAATTCAGTTATATATCATAAGAATGGGTAGTTACTGTCTAGGCCTGGTCCGTAGGCTGCGTTAACCTTATAGACGATTCAGGGAAGAATAGTGTAAAAAAAATTCTATTGCCATTTCACATCACAGTGCTCTGAGTGAGCTAGTTTCAACTGCAAACATATTTTTTATCGAAATTTTCAAGTGAAAATGGTCATCGCTACTGCACGGTGTCAGGTTGTTCAGGTCGAAGGTCAAACAGACGACCCTGTCCATATAATCAATTAAAAAAGTGGATAATTAAATTATTTTTTTTTAAATCTAATAGACCATCATTTAGTGGTAAAAAATTAAAAGCAATAGTAAATGATTACTTTGTTTGGTTTGATATTCATAATATAATCTTTTTAGCTACTACTGACAGAAATACGTTTAAAAAACTATCAATGGACTAATTTCATAATTCAAGCATTTGAAATAAAATAAAATATTGAACTAGAGTAAAATTTCCTCTTTATGAACCTTTATTGAAATCATCATTACAACCTTTTACCTTAAAAAATGGAGTCAAATATTTATAGAATTTGCAAGTGCTTTTAGCAAAAAGTAGTTATATGAAATCATTGCAGAAGACCTGGTTAAGCATATTCAAAAAACTTGTATTTTTATGTTGTGTTTTTAATATTCAAAAAATTGAAAAATTATCAGATTTTGCTTATTTATTTATAGCTTTAACTGGATGGTCACCTAGCACCTCATTACACAGTTAATAAATATAATTTAACATGAAGGGTAGAACGGGGCGCAAAAGTTCAATTTGATTTTAAGTAATTATATTGTGAAAACCAAACCAATTATATCAAAACAAATAATTTTTGTCAAACAAACAACTATCCGACTATGTTCAGTAAAACTCCCAGCTGTTTTTCAACAATTTTTTACCTGATCCATTCTACCCCGACAGACAGAAGGTAAACAATGTCCTATTGTTAATTTTGAAGGTATTTTAAGAAACAATATATAGCTACAATATTCAACCAATGTAGCATAAAAATTCAATTGGTACATTTTTTACAAAGATAACATTTAGTACTTTTTAACAAAGATAATAATTGTTATATATTTTATAAAGATAAAGTGAGAAATAATCACCAGCAGAGTTTGAATAATTATTTAACTTGTCTTGCAAATTTGCTTTTTTTAATTTAATTTTTTTATTTACTATATTTTATGATTTACACCTTTTTCAGGGTAAATGCTCAGAAAGTTCTTTTACACCATCCACATGTATGCTTTTATAGAGCTTTTATTTTCTATTAGAAATTTCTTTCGAATCTACTAGTAAAAGTGCTACTAGTAAAAGTATCACTTTTTTATGAAAGCTGATGAAAGATTAAATATGATAAATGTAATATATACGGGTAAATACGGTTTATTTGTCATAATTACATTAAATATCATATAAATGTCTAATCTGCACCGTGTAAATTTTTTACTAGTAAAAGTAGTTAGCATCACTTATATTGTACAGTGCTGAAGAATGATTAAATACGATAAATTTAATAGTTACGGGTAAATACGTTTTATTTGTCACAATTACATAAAATATCACATAAATGTCTACATCTGCACCATGTATATTATATATTTTCAATAATTTCTAGCAAGGGTCACGTACAACAGTACAACAACCTCAAATCACTTCATCTGCTAATTTAGTCACGTCGTAAAAGTAATTATTAGCAGTTATGAACGTAAATATTAACGCTTACGCAAATAGTGAATTTTATGTCATCAGAATATAAATTTATCAAGCACAAACTTGTCTATTGCTATATTCTAATGATTATACAAATAAGTCAATTAACAGTTAACGTGTGGTGGTCTTTTATGTTTATACAGAGTTACAAATTGTTATAACTGAAAATGTGATACTACATAGTAATATCATGCAAGTTGCAACCTATGGAAGAGGTTTGATTTACATATTGTATAGTATTTAACAAAATTCCTATATTATGGTTTTGAATATATTTGCAAGCGAATTGCACTCATGTAATTCTCGCACGATTTCTGCATACATATAATTCACATACATACATATCACAATAATTGCAATATCAATTTAGATTCTAGTTTCAAACAGTTTAGTATCTATAATGAAATTAATGTTGCAGCAACGTAAAATTTGAAAGCCTTTATTATAGTAGCAGTATTGCAGTTTAGTATTATAGTTTATAGTATTGCATACTATAGCCTGAAAAAAACTCAAGTAGATACTAATTCAGATTCCGATTTGCGTCGCATGTCTTCATTATTAATAAAATGATAAAACTTCTATTCAAGTACACTTTAAAATCCACACTTACTGACAATTAAATAGTATAACGTGATAGTGCTAATTATGCACATTAGATTTATTATTATTAAGAAAGAGTATCATGCTTATTTTTCAATTTGATTTTGTGCAACGGTTATGACCTTTGTCGAAATGCATAGAAAAATACTACTTTATTTCATGCCCTTAAAAATTTTTTATATACATTATAACATCAAAATCAATATAATTTTTTATATAATTTAATAGTTAATATCGTTGTTAATTTTTTATTTTTTATTTTGTTAACTAGTTTTGCTTAGATTTTCTCACATTTTTTTACAATTTTTCTATTTCTCTTTGTACAGTTTTGGTCGATAGAGTAATTGTTTTTTGTATTAGATTCAATTAATTACCTTTAGGATAATTTTTCTATCAAAATTTTTTAGTTAGCGGTGTCAGGTTCAGTATTAGAACTTTTTCACAATATTTTATAATTTTAACCGGTACAGTTTTAAAGTAACCGACTGTGATTTTTTCGGTCGATTTAGAATATTTTATTCATTGTCATTTGCGATAACTTTTCACTTGTATTTTATACAAATTTTCTTATATCCCATATATATATATATATATATATATATATATATATATACGTTTCGGGTCTTGATTTGACCCACCTTAAGTGCATACAAATAAATTGAAAGAAACACAAAAAACACGAAAATTGCACGAAAAAATTATGTAAAAAATTGATAAACGTCGAGTTATGACAAAATTTAAATAATTGTAAAATTAAAATAAAAATAAAAAAAATATATATATTTTTTATAAAAAAGCTTATTCCAAACGAAACATGTTATCTGTTTGGAGTTTGTGTAACAAGTATATATATATGTATATATATATATATATATATATATATATATATATATATATATATAGGGTGGTCCTTAAAAGGGTCATTTTCGAATTTCCTTGCTCCCAGGGGCTCAAATGGTTCCAAATTGATCAAAAACAATTCTCTGAAAGTTTTAGCTCTTAATATTAACATTTAGATAGAGCGCAATTCAATCAAAGTTTGTATGGAAAGAGCATTGAAAAATTTTTGAAAATTTAAAAAAAATGTCTTAGGTATAACTTAGCGACAAATGAATGAGTTTTATTCATTCATTTGTTCACTAAATTACATCTAAAAAACATTTTTAAATTTTTTTAAAATTTTTCCATGCTATTTCCATACAAAACTTTGATTGAATTGCGCTCCATCTAAACATTAATATTAAGAGCTAAAACTTTCAGAAAATTGTTTTTTATCTATTTGGAACCATTTGAGCCCCTGGGAGCAAGGAAATTCGAAAATAACCATTTTAAGGACCACCCTAATATATATATATATATATATATATATATATATATATATATATATATATATATAGATTTTAATAGGCAATTGATTTATATTGTTCAGCGTTTTATGATACTTTGGATTTTGTTGAAACTTTTACTGCACATTAATATGGGTTTTGCTGGAATTATACAAGGAATAATTCCATTTAGTAATTGTATATTATAAATCTTTTCTATGAATAATTACATGCGCGTATTGTGACATAAAATCGATTGTTCCCATATTCTCAAATGTCTATGTGATTTCAGAAAAAAGTAATTCCATCATATACCATCAGAGCACGTATCTTCTGAATACCATTTACCTGTATTGACACAAAACGTTTGCCTTTCTTTAGGCGATCTGCTTTGCTAATTTATTTCGTTGCAATGCGCGATCTAATTCTTTCTTAATTTACATAACAGTAACGAACGAACGGACATCCAATTCCGAGCAAGTTGTTTAGTAAACTAGATACACGATTGTCTCGTGATGTCACATAGAGCAATGTTTACGAATAAATATCGTTACCGTATTTCCATAATTAGAACTATTGAGAATATACAGTATTATACGGCTGGGAAATTTATTTTCATAGCTTTTTAGGCTTCCTCAAACAAAAAGTTTATGATAATGTTTCTATATTCTTCTAGTGTTAGCCACTCTGTATATCTTCTATTCTGGAAGGTACAAATCCTACACTTATTTTTACATAATTTTGCAACTATTGAAATTACTTGCTATTGCACCTATTTTATCTTATTAACGGGTGATCCATCTAGTGATCTTACGGTTTAGATATTTCTGTAAAGAAAACATATAAAGTATTACACATCTTTAGAAAGGTCTCAAAATTCTTAGTTTTTTTCCATATATCGCATCTTCGAATACCGCACGGTGTGGCCTACAGGCAAGTTGCTATCTATAAATTCCAATTTTTAAATGGTCCACCCTATATAATATTACTATCGTTTTATAAATAATGTAGCTGTGAAAATATATTCTCGAAGTTGTCAATAATATCTAGAAATTTCAAAATAATTTACTCAAAATTATCATTATACCATATGTAGAATATGCTAATATAATTGGTCGGAAAGCGATTTTTATAAACATAATATGCACCGTTTTGATTATTCAACTCTCAAAATGGCCAAAAAAATATTTTAAAAATGTATCAAAATATACTATTATATCTTGATTTGTACTATAATAGTTCAAAATGAACGAGGATTGCTAAATCAGAATAAATAACTGCATAATATATTTCTGCAATATTTTTGGCCTTTATGAATTTCCAAATGTTGAAAAATTATATTCACACACAACTCTCCAGTAACACTATTTGTTTTGTGATTCGTAATTGAGATATTTTTGAATCCATTACATGCAAAAACATTTTATGAAAAATTGATATGTTAATAACTGGTGTCCAACTAGATTTAATAATATCCTTAGTCACAGCAGTCATTTAGATCAGTGATTCTCAAAGTGCTCCATATGGTCCATGACAACGAAAAGGAATTGTTTTTTTAGCTTGTTAATATCTATTTCATTATTATTATGAAGTCAATTAGTGAATGTCTTAACTTAGATTAGTATATTTCCTTCAAATGTTAAATACTAAACGTTAGTACAATAACAAATTCATAAAAAAATGATATCGGCTAAATAAGGGCCCATGGCAAAGTCTAAGGGTTCCACAATTCAAACAAGTTTGGGAATCTATGATTCAGATGTATACCAGATTTAGGTGAGTTGGCCAAAATGCTATCTAGAATTTTCTAGATTTTTTTCTACAAATAAAGGTAACATTGTTATGATAATTAGGACCTTTTTGAAGTACAAAAGTTGCCAAAACAGAATAGTATTTTTAAAATATTGATTTAAACCTTTTTCATCACTTTGTTTAACGAAATATATAAAAAGCTTCAACTTGGCATTTAAAACTTGATTGACAATACAAGGGCTTGAAAGACAGCATGTGATAATAGTAATTAATATCATCAAAATTATCGTATAAAATTCAATTAAAAGAAAAACAAGTTTCACTTTTCTATAATTATAATTATAATATATTATTACAAATTGTAATTATAAATTGTTGCATTACATTTAATTATCTTGATATCTTGGCAAAGTTACTTAATACAAAATAATATAAAATTTATAGTACGGAAAATTGTGCAATTATAGCTTAGAATTCATACAAAATTAACAATGTATAGATATGATAATGTTTAATTATATTTTATTTTTTGTTTTATTATTTATTTTTTTAATTTTAAAACTAATTTTTTGGGACACACCTTTCTTGTAGATTAAATTATAAGAAATCAATGGATACATCGAACGCTACCTTCTGATCAGCAAATGATGGCGATTTAAATATTGAAATACAAATCAATTTTTTTTTAATTTTATTAGTTTTATTAGCGTCAGATACGGTTCTTGCTTATATACCAAATTTTATTTGAATTTGATTTAATTCAATTGGACTGTAATTCGTATGGTAAGCCCTACGCGGTCTCAGGTACAGTTCATTTACGCTCTGATTATTCATACAATTCACATCATCTTGTTATTTTTCACTTCCTCATAATTACTTTATACAGGCGATCTTTGTGAACATAATACGCGCTCTTTAGATTATTCAACACACAAGCCATCTTAGTAATTATAACTTAAGTTATGCGATTAATTATTAAAATGTATGGGATTAAAACTATTATTAACAGTGTTAACTTGTCATTTTGAAATAAAGTATGTGAGACTGATGACATTACATAGCTGTAGGTAAAGGATTATTAGTATGGCACTTGTGATGCACACGAATATAAAATGGGTATAATTGTGTTGGCGTATTTGTTTTGCGGAAATGTCCAGGAAAGAAGATTTTCATATGAGATAATTTTAGAGATCTATGACCTCATGTGGAAATTTGATATCGTACCGCTTGATGCAGAGCTGGGTTTGAAACTGGGACTAGTTCTATTCCAGTTCTTACAGAATACGATACAAGTTCAAAATATTTTGAATAAGTTTAAAATTCTGGAGATTATTATGTCATAATGCTATTAGAAAAGCTATTATGAGAGAGTTGAATTTATCTTTGTTTCTGTTTACATAAAATTTAGGGACCGATACACCGTAAAATAGACGTAAATGTTATGGAAAGGCTATGTTTCGTAGCAGTTTTTCATATAACTAACAACCGTCATAATTCTATGTTTTTAAGTCGTTTTTGATAGAAAATCTATCCTAGAAATCGCACAAACATCAAACGCCAAATCTTATCATAAGTGCATCTGTATGATGTGGCATGATAAAACAAACATGAAGTAAGATTTTATGATCGCACAACAAATACATAGCATTTTGACAGTTTTTAGTACCATTTTATATGAGAAGCGCTACCTAACATAGCCGTGATTTAACATTGGTCTATTTTACGTCTAAATCAGCCATTTACTTTAAGTGTCTACTAATACTTTTTGATTCATCTTTTTGCCATCAGTCTAAAGAACAATACTTAATTTGTATCTACTCTTGTCTTCAAACAGAAAAAAATTATATCTTAGGATGAATGTTTACTCGTGTTAAAAATCTGTTATTAAGCTGAATTTAAATGTTTATTCTGCGACATAACGGAAAACAATCCATTTTATAGCGTAATCCTCTAATAATAGCCATACAGATGTAGGTGTCTGGGAAACAGTACCGAAAAACTAAATTAGACCAATTTGCCGAACAATGGGAAATGTTTTAATTTCGAATTTAATTGTCGTATACGAGCGGGAATGCGTGCGCCAGTTTTTTTTTATTTATAGCCGAATTGTTATTTAATTTTCAAACCGACTACCATATTAACATGAGAAGATATAGCTGTATATATGCTTTGTATGATACTTAAATAAATCAATGTGCTAATTAATTTATACATTTTAATAATAGTACTATAAATATGGTGGATCTTAGAATTATGTCAGGAATTTACTTACTTAAAACAATAGTTGTAATCATAACGTCCGTTCGTTAACAACTTCACGGATTCTTATTGAATACGATTTTCATATTAAATACGGTTATTTTTGATACAAATAATGAAAATTTAGAAATTTTAAACGGAAAGTATAATATTTTAATCAAGTAAAATATGTTAAGAAAACTTTACAAATTGATATTTGACTTTACAATTGATTGATAACTTTACAGATATATAACTTTACAATTGATTGATTGATTGATTGTTTTCTCATGAAAATTATTTCTACAATTTTGGCTCGAGCTTTTTGGCCAGTTGCTTTTCAGACGGTTTTTTGAATATTTTGAATAGTAATAAAATTGTCTTGGTTTATTAACTTCACAAAGGAAAAGTTTATGACTTCCCCAGAAAATTAAATTTGCTGATTTTACGTTTTCTCGACGTTTCCCGTGATTCTGAACCATTTTACATCAAAATTGGATATATCTGTATGAGTTTATGTATGTATGAGCTGAAAATTGGCTTCTTGTAAAAGATTTTTGACAAATAAATGCATCGATTTTAAAGTACTAGCCATTTGATGAAGCGTTTTAATGACTCGCGTTGAATAGGTTTGCGAATTGATCGTCCGAGCAAATATGCAATTTTTTGTCATACTTTCTGCAAAAAAATTCGAACCGATTTTGAAAAATTAAAAACGGTTCGAAAGATATCAGTTGATAATTCACCTAATTAGTTCTTGGCAAAAAATCGTCTAGGCTGTTTTTGCATAATAAATTGTTGATATATATGTTTCTTAACGATTTCGATATAACTTCTCATTAGGGTTCGGATTTTCATAGGAAATTCATGGTTTTTACGAACATCTTAAAATATTATGGGCTTACGAAAAGCGATTTAGTTACAAAAGTTTGGAATAATTGTACGCATCAAACTTCCTAAAATTGATTTTCACAAATTTAAAACATTGCTAAATTTCAAGTCTCATTGATTAAGACGAATATTTTCACTTAGGAAGATAATGGAACTTGCTTTAAGGCAAAAGGTCACTTAAATCTACTTCAATCTTTTAGCCATAATTTTTTGTAAAACGCTTGCTTTTCACATGTGAAACTCTTATAAAATTTAATAACTTTTCTAAAAGTTTCTAATTTCTTTACATAAATTGGAAAACAACCAAATGTGAGATATTAATAACATATTGCTCATAAACCAGCAAGTTATATATTCAGTCAGCATTTATGTATTTTTTTCAAATTGTCGATGCGTGACTTTTGTTACTGTAAATATATTTAATTATTATAAATTTATCTTTTGAATTAAATTTAAATCATACTTTATATATGAATGCAGTAAAAAATTAGAATAAAAATGAAATTAACACATAAATAATATAAAAAGTATGAAATTAGTTTTGTTTGAGAACGGTGAAGTAATGAACGGAAGGTAACTTTTTGCAATTTTTTTATGAATCTGTAAACAATTGATCGATTTAATTACCTGCTAAAAACGATAAGTTCACAGTTAGTTATCCGTATTTCGCTAACGGCTTCAAGATTTAAAGTATCGCTCGTACGTAAATTAACATATGCGTGAAACTGTTAAGTAAGATTTCAGTAAGATTTTATGGAAATCTTCTATGAGCCCAGAAACGGTACAATAACTTAATTCGTCGGATTCTCTTGTAATATTTTGTTGTTACTTGTGACTTTAATTGCTTTATTATCAAATAAGATATACGGGCACTGCCTCTCATTATTTCGGTAGTTTATTCTGTTATTCGTATTCTCCGCAAAGGCGTTCGTAATTATTAACTTTTTGAATTCAACAGTAAGATTTTTATTATATTTGTTGTGATGATTTAACACAAATTGCGTAATAAAAGGTTATTCGTTTCTGATAATTTGAGATTTCGTTACAATGTAACCAGTAATTTGTGAGAGATGTATTTTTATCAATTTTATAAAAATATTTTAATGAAGAAAGAAGTAAATAATGTATAGTGAATTCAAGTTATAGAATTAATAATTATTAATTGATTGCAAATGTATTTTCAATGAGAAATCAGTAACCTCTGCAAATTATAGTTAGTTAGGAACTTTGATCTAAAGTAAATTATTTAAATCGATTCAAGGAAATAGTAGAAAATATAATAAACAGGTAAATACTGTTTATTATCTTTAGTTTTAATTTTAATAAATCAAGGTTCTTTCAAATAAAAAATATGAAAAAAGCAGAAATTTAAATATTTTTAATATTTTGTGTTGATTTTTTCACCGATATTGTTTTGGATTTACGGAAATCTTACATATATAAAATAATAAGAAATTAAATATTTCTCTTAAATCGCGTTTAATTTTATGATACATATTTAATTACATCTTTATCTTTAATTATCCTTCATCTCGTACAAGAAAATTATAATTATGATTAACCACAAAAACGTTTATAACAGGTATTCATTGATTTATAAGAATAAAAAAACTAAATTCTGTTTAAATTTTCTTAATAAGTCCTTAAAATGTTTCAAAACCTATATTTACGCTTTTTCAGAGAACAACAATAAAACATATAATTTTATTATCAGTTTATTTCAGACAGCTTAAAATGGTGACTGTTTATATTTAATTTTAATTTAATTTTTGAAAGTAAATATATAATATTTTTTTTATAAATGTTGCAGTTGTTAATTATGTGTGGTTCTTGCGTTTTTTAAATACTTGCAGATTTTGTACACTAAAACGTACGAAACTTTTAGTCGAAACGTACGAATAAACATAAAAATCTATTTATCATATGCATATGTAAAAATCTTTTGCCATTTGAAATACTATTACGCACATATATATTTATATATAAAGTTCTCGTGTCATGGCATTAGTTGCCATATTCCTTCAAAACGACTTGACCGATTGTTATAAAGTTTTATATTTACATTCAGTAGAACTCCGAGTCAGCTAATATTTTTCGTACCCCAAAGTGGTAAACGTTGTTCACTCAAAATTATTTTTATATTTTGATACAAAAAATTGCATTATTTTTTTGTTAGGACTTTCAAAATAGGTCTAGACAGATCTATAATTCCGGCCTGAAAATTTCCTAGAAATAACGTATATGTCAAAACAACCTTTGCTTGATATCTGGCCCAAATATTTATACATAAAAACAATTGTTTTAAACATTAGGCTCAAATATTTTTTTCTTTTTAATTAACAATTCATGTTTAATTAACTATTTGTGACTTACAGATTTTATAATCATCATTACGGTACAATTATCTCTTCTCGCTACTGAATTTTCATTCCTACGAGTATCCATTCCTACTCATACAAATTGTTCATACTAATAATTATCATCAAAATAAACTTCATTTTTTTCTATCATCAACGAGATCTCATTTACGGGGACTATCGAAAATATTCCGGCAGCCTTTCCATTGTATCTTTTCGACACATCACCATTGTTAATTAATGATCGCCGCACGGACTGAGCCTCAAATTGGTGTAACATCCCCAGCGGTGCTATTGACTTTTGATTATGTCGCATTTTTTTCGTTTCTTCAAGAATAAAAAAGTACATAATAGAAATTATAATAATAGAGCCACATTTAAAAATAACGGACGAACGGTAGGTGTTCACGGGGTAATCGATTAGTCGATTAATGTCAAGAATGCGTTTTGTTTTGTACTTTCCTAACCTGACAACATTGATGATCATGATTTGTTTATATATATATATATATATATATATATATATATATATTAGGGTGGTCCCTAATATGGACATTTTCGAATTTCTTTGCTCCCAAGGACTCAAATGGTTCCAAATTGATAAAAAACAATAATCTGAAAGTTTTAGCTCTTAATATTGACTTTTAGATAGAGCGCAATTCAATCAAAGTTTTGTATGAAAATAGCATAAAAAAGTTTGCAGAGCGTCGAATTTTCAATAAAAAATGACTCGAATTTTCACTTTTAATTCATTTGTCGCTAAGTTATACCTAAATTTTTTTTTAATTTACAAATTTTTTTCCTTGCTATTTCCATACAAATTTTGACAAAGTTTGAAAAGTTAATATTAAGAGCTAAAACCTTGAGAATTGTTTTTTATCAATTTGGAACCATTTGAGCCCTTGGGAGCAAGGAAATTCGTCGTTATTAAGGACCACCCTCATATATTATATATATATATATATTTAATATATACATATGGTAGGGCGGGGCACAAAGTTCCAATTTTACTTTAAGTAATTATCACATAACAGGTTTCAATCAAACAACTACCAAACTATGTTCAGTAAAACTCCTCGTTGATTTTTAATTATAGAAATATAAGTTATTTCTATAATATTTTATTTGCCTCTTTTTATCTTATCAACAAGTATTGGTTTTTGTAAATTGCTTGTTTTACCTTAATTTACTTTATTATTTACTATTTTTTATTGTTACATAATATATATAGTGATTGAAAATTATATAATTAATTGGTTCCAGAAGTATTGTCAATAAACTTAATTTAGTAGCTAGAGCAAATTATAGTTTATTTAGGGACAAGATCTAATATAAATAAAAAGATTTTTCAAGTAAATATAGAAATATAAATGATAGTTCAGTTATTTTTAAATTTCCTCCTTTTATTTTAACAAATTAATAGCGTTTTAAGTAAATTATAGACAATATGAATCATGCACGAATTTTAATTTTACTAGTTTTATATAGGTTGGGGCGGAGCACAAAGGTCAAATTTAACTCAAAGTAATTATACTGTCTTAAACAAATGATCCTTTCCAGAGTAAAGATTCAGTTGGTTTTTTTACCCAACCCAGATGTAAGAATTTATACGGGTCATATAACAAAACTGTTGAATTTAACTCAAAAATAGCAATTCAATAACATATTCTTAAAAATTATATTAGGGTCATGTAAATTAAACAACGGTGTTCACAACCATAAACACTAGAAACGAAAGAAAATATTTTTCCCGTTTATGTTCTGAATGAAGAATCAAGGTGATGGTTAGGTATATATCTTTTGCACTCTACTTTCAAATACTGTTGATAAATCATTTATAATCTTACGTGTTTTTGAGTTATCAGTGGTGAACCTTTTTAATAACGGATATTTAAGCATATGCATATGCATATAATGTTATATATATATATATATATATATATATAAATATATGTACTACCAAATTTTTTTCATCGGAACAAGTCCATCTGTATATCCTCCTAATTATAATGGTTCAAAAGAAAAGTACATACATTTCTGATTTAATCAGCATTTGAGTGAAAAGTTATAAATATAAAAAGAATTCCTTATATTTTGTATTTCTTCTTCTCCACGAAAGCTCATTAACGATTTAACAGTACTTTTAATGGTAAAGTACTATGATTGCTAATGCTCGTACGACATTAACTTTAAATTCTGATTCTCGCAGCTAGTTTTAATTGAAATTTAAGTAATTCTAGGATCTATATTTAATTAAATTTATGTTTAACGCCTTCCTGAAGCATAAGTGCATTTAACTACATAAAATTAATTGCTTTATTTCACATGATGGTCTCGTCACATTGTAACCCTTGGAAAATGGCTTTTAGATTTAATTGAATTTTAGACATTTAACATCTAGAAATGGAACCTCGTCCATCAACTATGATCACCTTTTTATAAGCAACTATTTTTAAGAATGTTATTAATTATAACTCTATCAAATTTGTCTCAGAAGAAGTTATTGAAATATCAAAAATTTAGAAAAACTTTATATTATTATCTTCAAAATGTATTGAGTAATAACTCGTTTATATAACATCACATTTTATAATAGTATTAAATTGATTGCAATATCAATAAAAAATTAAATAAATATTATTGCAATTTATAGGTAATAATATATCCTGGGTATTCGACAAAGATAAGGTTTTAACTTATCCTAAAAAATATTAAATTTTTAATTGATATATTATATATCATTATTATACCTCATAAACCCTGAAGTCATTACTTTTTTATTTCATTCAAATTTTAGCTTATCAAATAATTTGAAAATAATATTTGAATATACCGCTTCCAAAATACTAAAATGCCAATGGCATGGCAGCGCCATCCACTTTATTATGAGGACATTGCCAATAGAGTGACATTTTGTGGTGCATAATAATTCGTCTTTGATGTAATATTGATATTTTATACATTTTCAAGTGCATAGTGGTTTAGTTGAATTTAATTTGATATGGCGATCAATTTGGACGCTTTATAATTTGAGGTATTTAATCAGCTTGCATTTAAGTATTTATAAAATAATTTATATTAGCTTAAGGAGACCCAGCGTGAGTTTTTATATTACACTTGCCATCTTGTGTATTATGATATTGACATGTACCAGACTTTTTATCCGAAGAACACTATATTAATTCCAATTCTAACTTGAATTATATTATATAAATTATTAAATTTCTCATACATAAAATAAATTTATTATTCATTATAGTAATGAGCCCACCGTGGCTAAAGACTTCGGCTTACATGAGGTCCAGAATTCAACCTCAAATACGATCAAGCTTCATATCGGGCAGCATGATATTAAATTTTTACTTGAGGTTATAGATCTCAAAACAAATAGGTAAAAGAAGTGGGCATATAGCTGCAATATCACAGTTAGTGAGGTCGTGTAGAAGAAATATATGTATATATCAGTTAGTTAGATAATCGATAAATTGTCTTCTAATAGCATTTTACTTAAAAATAAGTTACACTCTAACAAACTCATAGTTCACCTAATAGTTCTGATTTTTGTCAAATGAATCAAAAATATATAAAAATATCATCATTATAATTTTATTTATTATATATTCATTATATTCGTTATTGATAATTTATTGTACAAAATTGTTATTCATTATATACAAAACTTATTATTTTTAATAGTATCACTTTAAAATATGATCACTGTTATTCCATATTGGATCGTCAATTAGATCTCGTATTGTATCATGATTATTGGTTCGAAATGGTCATCGCATATAAAAAACGTACATCCTGTTAGCACCAAATGTCCTTCAGGCTTTCGCCTGGACGCCTGTGGTCCCAGCCAAACCCTTTCCAGTCCACTAGTTACCTGTGATCGATCTCCGGTAATTACACAGACCTTACTAATTGGATGATTTCTTGTTATTTATGCGCAATGCATGGCTTATTGATCTCAGTATGGTATATATCGTATCATTTGTTGTTGATACGACTAGAGAAACTTTGTTTACATTTTTAGCCTGTCGAAAAATTAATACTAGTAGGTATTGGTATTTAGCCTTGAGGCAAGTTACATGAACTTCCCGATATGTGTAAATAATCGACTTAATCAATAATAAACAAATTAATTTATGAGTGATTAGAAGTATTTCGAGAGGATTTATTACACATAATTGAAAACGAATGAACACTTTTAAACGAATTGAACTCGGAGTATTTTCTAAAAGCAAATTTTCACAAATCAATAATTTTTATAATTGAACCAGTCGTAGGACGTTAATGGTTTAGTATGTTCATTAAGACCAATTACTCAAACGATAACAAAACTACTCATTTTCTCAAACTTTGATAAATTTTTGAAGTTAAACCTCTTGTCGTAAGGCCGTAATATTTCAGTAAGTTCTATAAGACCATGATATACATCGTCAAAGAAAGTTTCATCAAATGAGCTTAAATGTGGACGAAAAGTTTAACACTCTTTTGCAAATTACATAAAAACGGCTCGACAGATCGTCTCACAAAACTGACAAACTATAGTTCTCATTGAGACACATCGAATGGCTTTTAAATTTCTGAAATCGGTTCAGGCGTTTTTGACCAAACGTCGATGATAGGTCTAATTTTGACAAATACCAAAAAAAACATACCAATTTTTGCAAACTTTGACGAATTTTTATAGCTAAACGAGTTGTCGTAGGGCGGTAATATTTTAGTGTGATCTAGAAGACTATGATATCTACCGTCAAAAAAAAAAATCATAAAAATCGTCGAATTTCTTTTTTAAAACTTTATTACAAGAAAACGGCCCGGGCGATCTTTACCAAAAACTCTTCAGCACGATTCCCAACCAATATCTTTCCAACGGTTTTTGAATTTTCAGAATCGATTCAGAATTGCGGGCTAAAACGTGCTATTTATAAAGGAACGGCTTGGTCGATCGGCGCACAAAACTCAGAAACGCAAGTCCTTATCGAGATACATCGAATGGCTTTTAAATTTTTAAAATCGTCGAACCGTTTTTGAGAAAACGTCGATTTACTCCTTCGGGAAGTTAAAAAAATCTGTTGAAACAAAATTTTAAATTTTAGAGCATTATGTGGCCTCGCCCGTAGGTTAGCGGTTAAGAGCGACGAGACTTGATTCAGAGGTCAGTGACAACGATTTTCACTTGAAAATATAGTTAGTAATATGCTTCCAAGTGAAAGTAGCCTTCACCCGGCATTGCTGCACCAATAGAAATATTCGTCCTATTGCAGAAATTATAATAATAATATATCATATATATCATACAGATATGTGACAACTGTTTGGGTTGCTATCTGTAAAACCGAATAGTATTTAGTGAAACTAGCTGTAAGTGGAATTCTGTCTTAAGGCAATTAAGGCATCGTGCCTTAAGGCAAATTGCTGAAACTTCCCGTACCAAAAATTATTTTTTTTTAAAAACGATTAACATTTTTGAAAAAAAATTTACTTCGAAAAAATAAGATTTTTGAGAAACTATAAATTGGACAAAAAATTACTTTTTTTTGAAAAAAATTTTTTTAAAAAAAAAAAAAATTTAAATTTCTTTTTTTTTGAAAAAAAAAATGTTTTCTTTATTTTGACATATTTTGGAAGATCTGACCTTTTTTCAAAGCAATCGTACTGCTTTAACTGCATAAAGACGAAATATCAAAGCGCGTAAGCGCCGCGTCGCCGTCTAACGCTTGAACATTGGTACGGAACCCATAGGAATGTAAACAAAATTCATACTTATTGTTAAAATCTCTATAAAATATCTGATAATTTGATGTGCATATGTCTAATGATCATTTTTGACCGCCAAATGGCATTTTTTTTACTTTTTTCATTAGATCTCCGAAACCGCTAGACCTGCCTCTATGAAAATTTGGTCAATTCTTCATCTTGTCAATACAAGTAAAATGTTTTTTGACTTATTCAAATTGGACACTCCGTTCTCTTAAAAACTGAGTTACCGTTTTCGGCACTTTTTGCCCCGTATCTTTGGAACGGCTAGACCTGTCTTTGCCAAAAACTAATCAGCACGTCTCCTTATCAATACGAATCGAATGTTTTTTGAATTATTCAAATCGGTTGATCCGTGTTCCCAAAATCGTCGACGAAAATTTGTATCCGCACATACATACACACACGCACATACATACATACATACACACACACACACACACACACACACACACATACATCCATTTTTTCTAAGGTATGCCAAAATGTTCAGAAACCTCTGAAACGCAAAGATATATAAAATTTTCATTTTCGATTTTTTTGCGATTACTATAACTATCCCTACGGGAAGTTAATAAGCCCAGCAGCTTATAGCATGATATTAAGTTCTGATTGCTCTGCAAAATAATAATGAAAATTATAATCAATACTGTTTTAAATTTATTATGCAATCTGTATTTCCTATGCATATCTGATTATTTTTACTAATGTTACCAAGTATGGTAGTGGCGACATTAGTTAAATTTTTTCAAATAATATTCGAACATCTTATCTGAGTTGATTGCATGATGTTCGATATGTATGTTGTAAGTGAAAAATAACAACAAAAATCAAATCCAAGTAGTAACAAACAATATTCATTTGTCAAAGATGAAATTGCATATAGATTAAAGCCGTCTTTATCTTTTCCAACATAATGCTTAAGGACATTAGATCGATCGATGCCCGGAACGATTTTTATTGTGGGACAGATGAATGAATGGTTTTTGCGGTCGGCAACAATCACAGCGCATCCACATAGTTCATCCCGCCGGTGGTCCCATCTGTGTGCAGGTATCTGCTTAATCAGTTGTCCACAAACGCGTGAAATCACGCAATTGTGGGAGTGTATATATAAACATGACATGCACACGATGCCGATGGCTTATTGATATCAAAACATAACATTCAATCCAACTATGGTATAAATACTTGTCAACGTAATTGATGTGCGAAATTGACTATTAAGGAATATAACAACCAAATACCAAAGCCATTTTTATTCAAACCTTTGGTAATATTACTTATAAATTTGGTCTATTGGTAATATTACTTATAAATTTGGTCTCTCTGGTCAATTAGTGGATAATGCCTAGAAATGTTTCATTTGTTTTTGTTTTATTGTTGTTTTTAACAGCATTCAGAACTTAAGAGTTCTATAGGCTTTTGGGCTTTTTTGATTTAATAGTGAGTCGATTTCACAGATGGCAACCCAAACAGTTGTCCCATCTCTGTACAATAAATATTATTGTTACAATTTCCGTAATAGGGATTAAGAATATTTTTATTGATGCACAACTGTTGGATGAGGTCTATTTTTACTTGAAAACATATTGCTATCTAAATTTCGAAGTGAAAACCGAGGTCACTACTGCTTGACATCAGGCTCCTCGAAGCGTGATCAAATCCGGGACCTCTGATTCAAGTCCAGTAGCTCTAGCCACTCACTCTAAGAGATTTTAATCAGATGTTTGTACTCGTCTCGGGTAAACTGATGTCAAACTTTTATTTAAAGTAGCAACATCAGATAAAAAAATATGTTTTTAAGTGAAATTAGCCTATGTTGGGCATTGCTACATCAAAAAACAAATCTTCATTATTAGAGAAATTGTAATAATAAATATTTATCATACAGACTAATAAGGCAATTGTTTTAGTTACCATAAAAATTTTCGGCATTCTAAAAAAATAATAAGGAAATCGATATTAGACTAATACTATTAATAAAACTTTCAAAATAAACTTAATTCGTTTTTTGCTTGATTTCATAGAAAAATATTACAGATTTGTAATGGCACTGCAAATAGTTCTAATTTTTTAGATCCAATTAAAAATTTTTATTTAGCTTTGATTTTAAAGTTTTGATTTCAAATCGTGTATTATATCTAGTTAAAAGTCTCAGCTTTAATTAACGACAGAGAAACTTTAATCAATTATTTAATTTTAGTAATTACGGAAACCAAAATTCATTAATAAAAGATTATTACAAGAAGTTTGAATATCTATTATTATTACTATATTTCAAGTGTGTATTGGATCTGTCAATTTCCAATTAATTATTAATAATATGGAATTAATTAATAAATGTGAATAAATATTTTTTTAAGTATGTAAAAATTTGAAAAAAAATATTTAGGGCAGCGGAAAATATGAGAGGCAAAAAAGAAAAACTTCTAATTAAAGATATTTTTCATACAAAGTTGCGTAATAAATCTTATATAGATGTGGATAATAATAAATTTAGACACATCTAACAAAAGTTTAGAAATTTGTTAGAAAATTACAAATTATCTACATTTTTTTTTGTACAACCATCAAATTAATTTTAGTTTTTCTTTTATATATTGAATGATTCGGTTGTAATATGCAAAAAATTCATAACTTCACATAATAATGTGAAGCAAACTTTTTATTTTGATATTTTTAAGTATTATTTCTTAAAATTTTATACTAGAAACTTTTTCATCCTATATTTTTACCAAGAGTAAAATAATTGTGAGAAGTGTTGTGTATGTATTCACTGTCAGTTTCGCTACAGAATAAAAACTCTTCCGCCATCGTTTCTACCATTTTTTATTACAAAGAAAAATTTATACAACCGCCGATTCAGTTTTGCCGAACCGCAGATTCTCATGCGAATTCCAATCGGAGTTATTCAGAGTGAAGTTCAGGTTATGGATTTAAGTTTGCCTTGCTCGAATGGAATGGAGTAATAATTATAATATATTATTATTATTTTTTTTTTCTCTTTATTTATATATATTATCAATATACTGTATTTGTCAAACGAATTGACTGGAGTATTACATCACAAATTGTCTGGGGTAGACAAATTGTAATTGTATATTTTTGATAATTACGAGTTAACTTTTTATTTTATCAACAATTATCACTAAGTATTAGAATTAATGTGCAACGTTATACCGAATATTTATGGAAATAATATTAAGCATTACGGCGAATTAGTAATGCTATACAACGGGATGTTTTTGCTTCCGTGAGAAAAGTCTACGGCAATTAATTATTTATGCAAATCGTTCATATTTTTATGAAAAAGCTATTAATTTCATTGTTCTCAGCGATAACTCGTGCGTATATTGAACCGGCGGTCTGAAATATTATGGTTCACGCAGTTATTTGAATTTATTATGATGCCGACATAATATAAGCAGTATTATATATCACACAGTTAGAAATGCATCATCTATTCAATAATAAATAACATTTTAATATACGTATTTGCAAGAGTTTACTTTCAATAATTGCTAGGTCTTATGGTAAAGCCTTCTCGTTTAATCTCGTTTAATCGATTCTTTTGTCATATTTTATGTCAATACAATAAAAATTACAACGCAATAAATATCATTAAAAATTAAGCTAGGAGTGAGTGACAATATTCTTTAAGGCAAGTTGTATGAACTTTCCACTATGTATGAATAATTTAGTCAATAAAAATTTACATTCATATTTTTTTATAAACATTGTTAATTTTAACATAAAGTTTTATATTGTTCCTTAAGACCAATAACTTTATATTTAAGTTGCTCCTAAATCTGGTTTCACCTAAACCATATAGATGCAGCTGTTTTTAAGAAAACGTTGGAGAATAGTCAAATTTCAACTCACATGCATATACAATTACACACTCTTCACAATTTTGGTGTCAATCGATTCCGAATGACTTGATCCATCGAGAAAACTTATTATTATCAAATCAGATTTTTTGGCATAATTACAAACTTCTCTTTTGGGAAGCATAATAATTTATTTTGAGAAATAATTTACAAGATTAACTAATCCATCATATAGTTATAGAATGTTGGATATTTTAAGTAAGTAACTTTGCAGAAAAAGAGGTAAATATGTATATTGTTCATTAATAATAATTGATATGATGAAAATTATTTGTGTGCCAAAATTAACTTAAATAATTTCTTACATTAAAAAATTAGTACTTTTTAGGGTCTTCCAAAAACATTTTGGGGAATGCCTTGGATAAAATGTATGTATACGTGTGGGTATATGTGTGAGTAACACGTATGTATGTATGTTTGGATACGAAATTTTGTTTACGATTTTAAGCGCATGGATCAACTGATTTGAATGATTAAAAAAATATTTAGTTCCTATTGATGAAAAGAATAGTATCATTAGTTTTTGGCAAAGGCAGGTCCAGCTGTTTCAAAAACAGGGCAAAATGTGCAAAATTATACAAGTTTGAAAAATATGCAAGCATACATATTATATGTTATAAATATATTGTATATTATAAATGTAAAAATACCATTAAGAATTGTTACGTTATTGGGAATGCAGGTTTAGCGGTTTCGGAGATTTAATGAAAAACCTTATTTGGAGGTCAAAAATGATCTTTAGACATATGCACATTAAATTATAAGATTTTTTATGAAAATTTTGATAGTAAATACATTTTCTTACATTTTTATCGATTCCGTGCCAAGATTTATAACCGCTTCGATATTTTGCCTCTAAAATAACTAGTGCGATAGTTTTGAAAAAAATCTAATTTTTCAAAAAATCTAAATTTTCAAAAAATCTCAAAGCTTTAAATCACGGCACGGAAAATTCTAGCAATTTGCCCTAAAGCACCACTAGTTTTTTCATTAAATCAATTGCAATGCGCGATAATTTCCTCCATGCAATATATTACGCATTTTTATTTCCCATTCACGCTTCCAGTTTTTTATTGGATCATTCCCTGGCAAACAAGAATAATCGCGGATCAGCTAATGATAAAGATTTGCATAAAATTGCAATCGATATGTGTTATTAAAGTGCTATTGAATCTTCAATTTATTCTTGCGTATAGTAATTTCACTTTCCGTTCGCATACACGAAGCAAAGACAAAGTTGGTTATGTGAAGTCATAAAAACAGAAGCTCAACTAACTATTCGCTTAACGAATGTAAAATATATATAACAATGATATAAAGTGAAATAGAATTGCTCAATTATTTGAAAACATTATTAGCAGGGATTGCCATGGGTTTGGAATACAAAATGATTTATATTCTAAATTTTTGGTAGGGTAACAAATTCAATTCAATTCAATTTTTTTTCAATCCAATTATATTGTGAAAACCAAACTAATTATACCACAACAAATAACACATATCATACAAACAAGTTAATTCATCCCAGCTAATTCATCATTGTAGACACTTGTTACTTTTGCTGTTTTTCATAAAATGTTGACCTGCTCCTTTTTTTCAAGCTGAGAGCATCGGTGTGGCCCAGCCAAAAGGGTAGACTAATAGTGACTTTTTTTGCAATATCTAAGAATATTCGTCAAAGACACTTGCGCAGACATTCCAAAGTGTTGAGATGGCTACATATGTAATCAATGCAGATTATTTTGAAATGTTCGGTACTAGGTGCTACTGTTTAAAATTATATTTTTTATACCAAAGTTTGATTGATAGTATTAATTATTTTTCAGCAAAGATTGCAGTTTTGTTAATTTAGTTTGATTTCTAACTTTGTTATCTAACATAAATCATAATTTAATAAACATTTCATTAAAATAGGTAGAGTAAAATGGGGCTGCCAGAGGGCAAACAGGTTCAATTTCTTATTTTTAATTTTAAAGAGATTTTACAAAATAATAGCTACATTAATCAAGCAATGCAAAATATAAATTTCATGGGTTTATATCATACATAAATATCACTTTATTTATATCATCTTGGATCTGATATTTTGTCAGAAAATTTATCACCAAGGCTGGAATAACTATTTATCTAATTTATTTCTTACAAAATTGTTTTTTCTAACGCAATTCACTTTTTCATTTACTATTTTTTATTGTTTACACCCTTGCCAAGGAAAAAGTTCCGTTGATCCTTTTCAGCTTGTGTGATGGCTTATTTGTTCATTACCTTTATGTTAATAATGATTATTTTTACGGTCTTTTACTCGATCATTGATTATTTCTTATTAAATACGTTTCACGTTCAAGCAATTTGTGATGTATTAAAACTTCCAAGATAATATTGGTTTACAGTCGAGCAATTGAGACGTTATGAAAAAATCAGTGTAAAGTCAGAAATAACTTAAGATATTAGAGAAGATGAATAAATTGTTCTCGGAATATAGAGAAAATCGTGTTTATAATAGCAAAAACTAGAAATCCTAGATTCTAAATAGATATACACTTATATGTAATTTATAAAACCTTCTTTGCTTTATTATCTTGTATAAACTTGCTACAAATAAAAACGTAATGCAAACAGCAGAGTTGCAATATATGGTGCTCAACCAGATGCTCACGCATCTATATGGTTTTTTGTTAGATTATTTTGATTTATTTTTATAAAAATATCTTATCATATAATATGTAAGTAATTATAGATCTACTAATCAATACGCAATTGTATTTATCAAACAATTTACTGAAAGTTTAAGAAAAATGGTTCCAAGGAATTGTACAGGAGAAGAGAATGGAGCCCAAAAGTACAAACGTGTTAGAAATGTATAAAAATTGATTTGATAATATTTATCGTCATTAAAATTTAGTTAAAATATAAAAAAAACATTTATAACTAGTGGGGTGTATGGCATCGTGCCTCAAGGCAAATTGCTGGAACTTCCCCTATCGTAACGAAATGTTCGAGGAATATTGAATGTTGTCAGATTATTATAAATATTGTAACATTGTCTAATATTCATAAGAATTATATAAGCTAATTGCAAAGTTGAAATTATTTGTTTAAAGTATATTAGAACTTTAGTCAGAATTAAAAAACGCAAAAATTTCCAATTTCGATTTTTGGACGATTATAATAACGGGAAGTTAAAAATTTGATAATTAAATATATATTTTCAAAATAACCATTTTTAACTCCTTTCTTCACATGAATCTGAATCAGTTACCACACTAATACGTGAATAAAATATTTTTTTACCATATGAATAGATCGATAAAAATGTAAAACTCAAGAATGCATTTTATTTTCAATTAAAATATATTAAAATGAGTAGGGGGTATCTGGAAATTAAAAGATATTAATAAAATATAATCGAAATTTCAATACTTCGCTCCACGGCAAGTAAATAGCGAATATATTTCCACTTGTAAAAAATCTCAGTTAATTGAAACGTGTTGAATAATTTCAGTAGTAGCTTCGAAAAATGATATGCAATTAGTATATTAGAAGTCAATTAATAAGTTTCATAAGCTAAATTACAAACAGGCGCCTCGACTGAAACAATTTTTGTGCCCATGGTGCCTATTTACCAAGCCTTTACCATAAGCAAGCCATGAAGTCGAGATATCATGGTTTCATTGTTCATCATTTATATTGGGCTTAGTAGGTGGCTATTCGTTATATAAATGAAGGGTATTTGTTTTGCGTAACATCCTCTATTTGTAGATAACTTTATCAAGCTGTGCGCTTTCTGCATCCTTATGTAAGGAATTATTATGCCTTTATTACGGCGTGCAATCAAGATGTTAGAAGATTGTTACATTTATCATTTTCAAAGAATGTTTGTAAATGGAAGTAGTTGTAAATCATTTGTGATATTGTTGGTACGTGATATTTTTAAGTTAATTGTTTCTTCATAAACAGATAATTGAATTTATGCAGTATAATTTTGTATTTTATATTTATATACTTATAGAGGGCAATCATCGGACATAGCACATAGCATCAATGTATTTTTTTGTTTTAATTTATTTTAGAAACTAAATTAAGGCAAAACGTTTCTTGAAAAAAGTTTTTATTAAAATAATAATCGAGTTAAACAAATTATAATTGAGTTTTGATTTTTGATTGTATTCTGTTATCATAGTTCAATCCGACTGGTGCAGAATTTTAACACAACACTGATAATATTTGCAGAATATTATCAGAACAAATTTTAATATCGGAAGCCTATAAGAATCTAGTTCAGCAAATTGATCGTTGAGATTGGCATTTACTATATGTTGGTGAGACTCGCCAAAACGAAATAAAATCAAATCATTTCAATAAGACGAAACAACTACTATTGGCAGATTTTTTGCGTATGTTATTGTAATCGCCCAAAAATCGAAATTGAAAATTTTACATTTGTTCACGTTTTGAAGGTTTCTGAACATTTTGGCATACCTTTGGCATACCGTCGTATGTATGGATACAATTTTTCGTCCACGTTTTCGGGCGCACGGATCAACCGATTTGAATGGTCCAAAAAACTTTCGATTCCTATTGACTTGTTTTTGGCAAAGGCAGGTCCAGCCGTTTCGGAAATACGGTTCAAAGAGTGCAGAAAATAAAAATCAAGTTTTTCAGAGAACGGAGCATCCCATTTAAATTATCTAATCGTAAAATTATCTTAAAAAAGCTCTAAGATACAACCAAAAAGAACTTATGAAATGGAAGGTTAAAGCTCTTAAAAAACTCTAAGATACAACCAAAAAAACTTATAATATGGAGGGTTGAAAGCTCTTAAAAAGCTCTAAGATACAAGCAAAAAAACTTATAAAACGGAAAGTTAAAAGCTCTTAAAAAAGCTCTAAGATACAACCAAAAAAACTTATAAAATGGAACGTTAAAAGCTAAAATCGTTAAATTATCAATTCGTAATGACGAAGAGAAGTGGTGATTCGATTTTGGCAAAGGCAGGTCCAGCCGTTTTGGAGATACCGAGCTAAATGTGCAAAAAATGGCAGTTTTAAAAAAACTGAGCATCCGAATTGAATGATTTAAAAAACTTTCTGCTTGTTTTGACAAAATAATTGCTTTTGAAAAAAAACATATTTTTTTTATATATCGAAAATAATTCAGATTTTAATTATAATTCTGGCTAAAGTTCTAAAGCTCACTTATATACTTTAAATAAATAATTTTAACGTTGTAATTTCGTTTATATAACTCTTATAAATATTCGACAATGTTACAGTATTTATATTAATCTATATGAAAACATTTAATATTTCTCTAATATTTCGTTCGAAGTTCCAGCAATTTGCTTTAGGGCATGATGCCATACACAACTAGTTTTGTTTTGGGTTGTATAAGCTACATGACGACACATATCTTTTAGAGTACATATCTGAAAAGAGATTAAGGGGCCAATTCTCCGGTAAAATATACTGTAAAATAGCGTTACCATAACAACGTTATGTGACGTTCTTTTTTGCGTATAGAATGGTACTAAAAACTGTCAAATTGCTTTGAATTTTTTGTATTTTCAAAAATTTTATACATAAAATCTAACTTCATATATGAGTTATAATACAAACGGCAAAAAATTTCGGTTACAATAAGAATAAAAAATAAAGTAGTTATTTAATCACATTATTACAAAATAAAAATTGAATTCATCTTTGAATTGACATTCGTAATTTCAGTCTTGTGTGGCAGTAAAGTCTTATGGTTAGATTAATATACTTGACGTGCATTTAAAACAATACAATGCACAATGACCATTATCATTGCCACTCTCAGCAGGGAACTTTTAGTGATTTACTGCTATAGTATCTAATACTTATATCTATATATCTGATGTTAATAAATTTTCACAAAAATCGTTTTGGTCGTCGTTGACCTTTGTGCATCTCACTTATAAATTCTGAACACCGTAAACACCTACAAGTATAAAACATATGTGTCAATAGCACTCGATCCATATTATTTAAATCGTTTCGCGATATAACGGAACGAAGCGCATATCGCATGCCATGTCGATTTTATCGATTTGGAAATCAGGTTTCATAATGTGGATTACATGTCAAATATGGATAATTAAGTCACCTGGAATCAGATGCCAAAAGAACAGTTAAATCAATATCGGGTAATTGACATTATTGTTGCGATAACATTGATTAATGGTTAAACAACAGAGGTGTGTGCTGTTTAGAGTCACCATCGATTTGTGTCAATATACCAATGTGTTCACTATAACATAAACATAGAAAATATATCGCATTTTTTTATTCATTGTTATTTTTCGAACGAATAATTCAAACAAACAAGTAGTGGTGAGATTCCCCCAACGACCATTTTTAAAAGGCAATCTAGTGCTTGCCTTACCTAGTTTGATGTAATTTATAGTAGAAGCCAATAGTTGTATATTCTGATAGCAATGTAATATTTTGCATGAATGCTCGCAAAAACTATTTTTTTTTGCAACATTGTGATCCATATTCTTAAGTAAAAGTGAATATCACTACTGCTTGATATCTCTGATTGTACCAAAACGCGGATTTGAACTCGTGACTCGTACAATCGTAAAGCTTTCTTTGTTTCTTCATATTTTTCAGGAAATAATATTACTTGAAGTCGTAAAAGATTTCAAATTTAAAATAAATAAATGCCTTAAGGAAAACACGATCTGCGGTTTTTTGACACATACATTCCTTGAAATACGTTAGTTTATTTGCGGTGTTAAGTAAAAACTGTATGAACTTCAAGTTTTCTTTCTACAAAAATATTTCATTCTGGCGTCGTCCAAATTAGGACATATTTTATCTTATTTCCAAATAAGGTTAAATATTTAAACTTTTATGATCATACCTACATCTAATACTTATTTGAAAAAATATAAAATATTCTTATTACATTATTTGAAAAAATATCTTAAATAATTATTAAGAATGTTCATTAATAAATCTAAATTGCCTTAATATTAATAATAGGTAGATTTGAAAATGCATGTAGATTGGTTATACCAGTATCAAAATTGGGCTTTTATTCAGAAGACATTCATAAGAAATTTTTAAGCATATTTCAAAATTCAATCTTATACATACTCATAAAAAAAATCTGTCCTGATTATAATTTAGCTCAATTGATAATTTCACGAGTAAACTCATTTTTCAGTTTTTAATCACTGTTTTATTGTGAGTTTGCTAAAATTTTGGCATTACATGTGAAGCCAATTTTAGGAAATTTACTAGCAACGTTTTAATTCTAATCAACAAGCATGAATAATTATCTATTTTTATTGTTTGAGGTCAATTGAAAATGATTCTGCAAATTCTTTTAGAACGCGAAGCGATTAATAGGAGATTACAGGTGTTCAAAATAGTCTATTAATCAATGCATGATTTTTAAAAATGAAGAACATGTAAAATAAATTGTAATAAAATTTCTGTATTTTACGTTTTGCATCTCAAATAAAAATTTATTGGAATTGAACTACATCAATTACTTTGATAGCTGTTCAATTTACAATCTGCACAAAAATGAGTTTTTATGGTAAAAACTGTATATTTGTAATTATGCACGTAGACAAAAATTGATATTATTTTCGAAATAATGCCTTTATTTGTATACTGTACAACGTTTATAAAATCTATTAAAGCTTCACTTCTGGTTGCATAGGTATTATGATAACAAAGTATAAATATTTATGTAATTGAATTACGCAATATAAAAGATATTTAAGTTTAATAAACATTTTTTCGAGTATATTAACTGTGTATCAATTGTGTAGAGATTATTAATTAAGTTTACATAATGACTTACTTCGATAACTATTGAAAATTTATTTTCAATTTTATTTTTTCAATGTTTATTTATTTGAATATTAATTAGGAAATTGACCAATAGATACATAGAGTTAATCAATTCAAAATGTTTTTAAATTGAAAACATTTTGAAGACGTTCTCATAAAAAAAATATAAAAACTCAAGGTTTAATTTCATTTTTAATATAATTTTTGACTAAGCAACATTTTTGGGTTATGAAAAGGTTAGTGTTTCATCTTTTTATAATGATTTAATATTTGAAAGTCATAAAATTAATATTTCACCTAAGAATAGACACTAGGGTGGTCCTTAATATGAATATTTTCGAATTTCCTTGCTCCCAAGGGCTCAAATAGTTCCAAATTGATAGAAAACAATTCTCTGAAAGTTTTATCTCTTAATATTGTCATAGATAGAGCGCAATTCAATCAAAGTTTTGTATGAAAATAGAATGAAAAATTTTTCAAAAATTTTGCAGAGCGTCGAATTTTCAATAAAAAATGACACGAATTTTCACCTTTAATTCATTTGTTGCTAAGTTATATCTAAATTTTTTTTATTATTTTCAAATTTTTTTCATGCTATTTACATAAGAAGTTTGATTGAATTGTGCACTATCTAAAAGTTAATATTAAGAGCTAAAACTTTGAGAGAATTGTTTTTCATCAATTTGGATCCATTTGAGCCCAAGGAAAGGAAATTCGAAAATGTCCATATTAAAGACCATCCTAATAGACACTCAATGAGATTACCCAATAAAGCAATGGCCAATTACAGTTAGGATCTATATAAGAGAATATTTGCAAGTTTGTTATATTTCAGATGTGTGCATCAAATTGTTGGTTTGTTCAAATTATAATATTTCACATGACATCTATCGCCGTAATTATGATGTGAAAAGAGGAAGATACTATAATTCTGTTTTATGGTTTGTACTACAAATCAATTAACACACATACCTCTGTGTCAGGATCCGAACGAACTTTGCTGATTACATATTCGTGATGTTATGAATTTTGCTGAACAGTTTACTGTAAATGTGTGAGCATAATTTTATATTACCCATTTCGCTAAGCGCTATCATTAAGTGATATAGCCTGAAATAAAATTCTAAGCTGACACGTACATTTTGAAACGGTGTAATTATGTGAGAAGAACAAATTATTTATTTTATCACACGCTTAGTGAGTTCTGCATAATTTTCTGGAAATGATTTTATAAAAGAATCACGAAAGTGATTCTAAATATGACATTAATTTTTTTGCAATTTTTTTTACTTTTGCTATGTTCAATTTTTTATCCGTTATGAGTATATGAAGTATTAATATATCTAAAAAAATTAAAAAAAATATTTATAATTTTCGAAATTACTCTACTTTTGTATTATTTCATTTAAATTACGTTCTAAGAAGAAAATAAGTTGCATAGAAAATTGTAGACTATTGAAGAATTCTTATGAATTAATATTTTATTTTTGCTGGATGATAGCTACATTATTCAACCAATGCAAAATATAAGTTTCATACAGTACATTTTTTACAGAAATTATAATATTTTGTCAGAAACAAATATTTTATCAGAAACATTCATCAGCAAAGTTTGAATAACTATATATTTAATTTGTCACTTGTAAAATTACTTTTTTTTATCATAATTTACTTTATTTTTTTCTATTTTATTTTGTTTACATCTTTGCCAGGGTAAACAGAAGTTTGTTCAATTTACTTCTTGAAATTAACAATGCATCTTATAACACAACTAAATAACGTAAACTTATAAATTATATTAAGGTCTGAGAAACTAAACAACAGTGGTCACAACCAACAAAACTGTGAACGAAATTTTTTTCCTGTACTTTCAAATATTGTTGTTATTTTTTTTAACTTTACTTAATTTTGAGATAACGGTGGTGGGTCTTTTGACCCGCGGACTTTTATGCCCCATACTACCCTGCAGCAACAAATCAAATTTTTTAAGTAACCTTGAAAAGTCACATTTTCATAATTTGTGGAAAAATACATATATGTTTATGATTTAGTAAAATTAAAACAATTATCCTAACTTTATTTGATTTTTTGTTCTTAGCTTAAATAGAAAAATTAATTTAACATATAATATGTTTTACAACATTTTACTTGGAAAACATAGTCAAGTTATTAATAAAAACATACATGCACATATTTTATGGAAAGAATACATGGAAGAGTTTCAGGTTCCATACTCATTCTCTAACTTTAAATAATGATATCCATTTTTACTCGCAAATGTAAATATATTGATATATGTATAGTCCTTATACGACATTTCTCTTATAAATTAGAAATATATAAATAGTACTAGAGAAATTCTAACAATATTTTAATAACATATATTTAATATAGGTAGTACATCCATCGGGTTGTCTAAAAAAGCACCTACTTGAAGTGAAGCTTAATCTCAAAAGCTTTTAGAAGTGCTAACTATATATGTAATCAGTGTTCGTATGTGTTTGTATGAATATATTAATTGATTGTTGCATATTTATTGATATTGCATGCTTGTAAAAATCTAACATATTTATGAGAAAACATTATATTTACTTTGTAAAATCTTATATAAATTTACATAATACACATGTTTGAAGCTGCAATTCACCTGGTCTTGCCTACAAAAATGAGGCACCTCCGGCTGTACCTGTATGTACGTAAGGAAAAATCATCGTTCTGCAATAACCCGGATTATGTAACATCAACAAGCTTGATCATGTATTTGTCCGCATCGTGTTACGATTTCGCCAAGAATTTTAATTAAAATAGACACTCTGGCCGGCAAGAGCGAGACTGTATTTTTTCAGTCTGGTAAATTCTGCTCCACGACCACAATCGGCTGTCTGACAGAGCCGATCGTCTCGCAGCCCCTGGAGGAATATGTATTTTTCTAATGCCTATAAATTTATAGATGCAACTATATCGAGTTGGGCCCAGTTCGTTTACTAGCCGCGATAACAAATAATTATGACGAAGACTGGGAACAAAATAGATAGGGTTCGTTAGCACAATGTAAACGTGCTGTAAATTCTAAAATGTTGATAGTTTTACGTTTAACGCTGTGAGCGTGCTCTATGCGCCGGTGTCAGGATATATGGTTTAATATAAATATAAAGTTAATTGGGATAACTGCTTTTCATTATATACGATCTGGGTAAGATGATCATATTCTTGTGCACACGAACTATGCGTGCAGTATGCAATTCTTGTCACGAAAATATTCACATCGTAATTTGGTTTTTTATAATCACATCGGGTTTGAATTGCCTTGCTAGTTTCTTGTATGAGCTTAATCAGTGCTTCAATACTTGTTTATTTCATTGGTAGTTATTAACCTAAATTGGCCCGTTGTGGTATTTATAGTCGACAATTCAATTATACATGTGATTATTATCATCTCGCAGAAGAAGTTTATTTTTGCCGGAAAATTCGATTTACTAATTTTATCTTTTCTTGACGCTCCGCGTCATTTTTAGTCGTCTTTTTAGAATTAGCAGAAAGTTCAAAATTATTTACTCACGTTTCCATTAAAAATCTTAAATCCATTCAAAAAATTCAAAAACTGTTAAGAAGGTCTGTTCGGAATCGCCTCATTGAGCTTTTAGTAAAGATATGTCGGGCCGATTATTCACACAATCGGCATGTTCAGGAAACTCCCCTTAAAGTAAACAATCAGTTACTTCTAATTTATTTAATAGTTTTCAAATAATAAGTTAGTATAAAAAAGATTAACTATCAACAGCAACAAATAAATCGCGAAAGTGAATAGACATTTATTTAAAAAATATTTAAATGAAAAATATATTTCTATATATTTTTTCAATTAATTAGAGCCGAATAAATTGACTACTTTTTCATATTATATATCAATTAAAATTTGCTCGACATTTTTGTATATGTTCTATAATCTATGGCATTTGAATACATATCTACAATTTGATAACACAAGAAAAAATATTTTCTATATTTCTTAGTCCATAGAAGTCCACATAAACTGTGTTGCTTACGGTTGAATAAAATTTATTAATCTCTGAAAAAGTTGATTATGAAGTGATAAAACTGCTATCTTTCGCCTTAGTTGTAAATAACTTCTAGATAATTCTGGTCTATCAATAGTTGCATGTTGCATTAATAAATAACAAAAGTTTCTCTGGGACAAAACATTTTGGGCAAAATTTCAAAAGGTATAAATACTTTATGGAAAATTATAATAAAAGTCATTAAGATTATAAGTAGCAAAATTAAAACTAATGAAATATTATTATAAAAAATTTCCACGAACAAGTTAAACATCTACCGTGCGATTATAGTGATTGTATTTGCTATTATATTAATTGGTTTACTATTAGCGCAAAAAAAAATTAATATCAAACGTTAAATTTAATTTCTCACAATTTATAGTTTATTTTCTCATCAAAACACGCAACGATAAAAAAGTATTTGATACAGGCAGTCACGGCACTTGCATAGCAAATAAAAAATCTTTACCGTTTTATTATTAATAGAACGTTTTTATCATGCTACAATTGGATTTTAAATCAATCCGTCATCACAGAAATAAAACCGCCTGTTACAGCATGTTTTGTACAATATAATTGAGTTAGAAAATATTTAAAAAAAGCGATGAAACTGACGCCGAAATGTTCGCAACGGTATTGCGAGGCGATCGAACTAAAATTTCAGTAACAGGAACAATGACGCCGAATCAAATTACTGTAAATGAGACGTTTTGTTCGGTTTTTATTTATAATGATTTGATTAAACGTGTAAAATTGCTTTGTGGTGTGCAGCTAATTGAGTATATCATCGCTTATTATCACGTAAAATCTATTTTCTGAGTGTTTGTGATATATTTGTGCAGTAGTGAAATTAGAGACCAGACCTTAAAGTCAAGCCAAAAGGGGTTGATAATATTGTGCTGTACTGTAAAAAATGAGAGAAAAAAAATTATTTCACTTTGTTTGAAAATTATGACTTTTTGAATACTATTTAAAGCTTTGGTGAAATTATGACCATTTTTGGTTATTGTGATTGATTTTTATTATTGGTTATTTGTTCATTTAAACTTTAGAACCGTAACCGTGAATAACATTTCTAGGACCGCAGTAGTGAGAAATAATAACGTAATTGCCCTTTAAGTTTTTAAAATTTGAATAAGAAACTAGTTGGTATTGGTATTTTGCCTTGAGGCAATTTACATGAACTTACCGATGTGTGTAAATAATCGACTTAATCAATGAAAAATAAATTAACTTATGAGTGATCAAAGTATGAAAACGAACGAACACGTTAACTCGAAATATTTTCTAAGAGCAATTTTCAAAAATCAACAATTTTTATAATTGAACCAGTTTCCGTAGGACTTGGTGTGTTCACTAAGATCAAGTACTCTATCGTTATACCAAGTAAATTGTCCAATTTTATATTTAACAAACGTCAAAAAAACTACTTATTTTCTCAAACTTTGATAAATTTTTAAAATTAAACTACATGTTGTAAGACCGTAATATTTCAGTAAGTTCTATAAGACCATGATATATATCGCCAAAAAAAGTTCCATGAAAATCGACTGACATTTTTTTTTTAACAGTTAATTACAAGAAAACTGCTCGGTAAATTTTCACCTAAAACTAATCAGTATCATTCCCAACTAATGTCTTTCGAACAGTTTTTGATTCTTCAAAATCGATTTGGTAGTATGAGCTTAAATGTGGACGAAACATTTAACACTTTTTTTTAAAATAACAAAGAAACAGCTAGGCAGATCATAGCACAAAACTGACAAACGATAGTCCTCATCGAAATACACCGAATGGCTTTTAAATTTTTGAAATCGGTCCAGCCGTTTTTGAGAAAACGCCGATGTACGGCAAAAAATCAGTTCACATACACATACACACATACACACACACATACTTTTTCCTAATTTGGTCTCATTCGATTCAGAATGGCTTGAAACGTCGAGATAACATAAAATTAGCGAATCGGATTTTTTGATGAAAACAAACTTCTCCTTCAGGAAGTTAAATATAGAGTGAAGTTTGGGACACCAGATATGAAAAAATTGAAGCTGCATTAAAAATCATAGAATTATTACTCGGTTATAAAAAAGTAAAAGGAAAAAAAACTGTGCACATTATTTACACTACAAATCATATAGTCATTATTATTGGTAACTGTGAAATAATTTAAAAAAATTAAAAATGCTTACCCAATTATTTTAATTTTACTACTTTAATACGTAATATCAGAGCCTAACTTACTTCTGAGTATGAATGCCAAAATTTTATAAGTAGTTTTATTAAGTTAGTCTTCGATTAATCTCTGCAGCACACAAATATCTAGTTTTCAACGATAAATTTAATTCAATTAAGAAACTATTTAATTAAGCTTTATCTCGAATCAGATCTCAAATTTAGCATGTACGAACACAGGTCACCTCGTCTAAAAGCGAGGCAAGCCTCTGTGGCCAAAGAAACGTGCGGGAGTGAACTCAATCGAGTTATTTATTGCTATCCTAAGCAAGTCGTAATTTATTGGCCGTTTTATCGTTGATTTACGGTAACGTACTTACCATATTCTATGCCGACTCAGGATGTGTCAGGTCATTGAGGAAAGCGGAAGATGGAACACAAATATTTTCACAGTTTTTTGACCCATTCAGCGTGCGAATTAGGACCGCAAGACGTTTGTTATGTTATGCCAGAGTCAACACCGCGGATCGGGGATTGCGGATTACGGATTGCGGATTGCGGCCCGCCCGCTATACACCGGATTGTTTGAAATTATTACATCCGCTTCTCCGGCGTCAGATGAAAGAATGTGGAAATTATGCAATTGTAAATACGATTTTAATGAACCTGGATGGTGTGCACTTGTGTAATATAAGCGAAATGAATATAAATGGCGAATTTACTTATCTATACATTTACGCACACTACACAAACAAACATATGTATGTATACTGGGCAATCCCAGATCTTGACGTCAATCTGAAACGAGGTGATAATATTGACTTCAACTGCCCTTGCTGCATGGCAACTGACTATAGTGGTGCATGGCATCGTGCCTTATAGCAAATTGCTGGCACTTCACGTACCAAAAATTAAAAAATTTGAAAAAGTTTTAATTTTTTTTTTAAACTTTGAAAGAATGAGATTTTTGAGAATTTTGAAATTATCGAAAATAAATAACATTTAAAAAAAAATTCTTTTTTGAAAATTTTGAACTTTTTTTCAAAGCAAACGCTTTGTGTGGCTGCTTTAGAGAACCCATAGAAATGTAAACAAAATTCATACCCATTATTAAAATCTCTATAAAATATCTGATAATTTGATGTGCGTATGTTTAATAATCATTTTTGACCGTCAAATTGCGTTTTTTTTACTTTTTTCACTCGATCTGTAAAACTGCTAGGCTCGCCTTCCCAAAAAAGTCATCAGTTCTTTATCGATACAAATGAAATGCTTTTTGAATTATTGATAGCGGGCGCTCCGTTCTCTCAAAAACTGAATTATCATTTTTGGCACTTTTTGCCCCATATTATCGGAACGACTGGACCTGTCTTGCCCAAAAACTAATCAGCATGTCTCTTTATCAATAGGAATCGAATGTTTTTAAAATCGTTCAAATCGTTTGAACCATGATCCCAAAATCGTCGACAAAAATTTGTATCCGCACACACATACGAACATTTGTATCCACACGCACCTACTCTACGAAAAGTTAAAAAAAGATTTTATCTTAAGTTGTCTGTAGTACTATAATTTTTTATCTTCATCCTTAAGTTGCTTTAACTTTCAGTTGCACGTTTCTTTGTTAATATTAAAAAATGTTATAGTATAAACCATTCTAAATTATTTCATTTGTTTTAAATATATTAGTATAGTATATGTAGACCATAAATTAAATATTCGATATATAATAATAATGAAATATATTATACAATTTGTCAATTATACTCATTTATGTTCTTTTGAAAGATGTTCGAAGGAGTTTCTTAAAATTATTAATTCAACTGATTATACAATCGGGATATGTAAGTTGAAAGGTTTCTTAAAAAAGGAATGGAAGCAATGGAAATATTTTATATGGAAATAGATCATAAATGATGAGCATATAGAGTAAATGTGCAAAACGTAAAACAAAATTCTTGAGAAAGTTTATGATATTATATATAAATATGAATATATAATGGAAATACCATGCAAATGATTAATATACATGTTACACAAAGTAGTTCATTTGAAATGGCACTTTGTTAGAGTCTTAAAATGTTATAGTTTCTTTCGATTTAGGATTTCAATACAAATAGGTTAGGTTTCAATGCCCATTAACTATTATCGTCTGAATATTAGTCTCAATATTATTCTAAAGACTATTATTAAAATTAATAAAATTTAAGAAAAGTAAAATCAATTTTTCAACTGTAGCACTGATACAAATTTGATGAATAATAGCAACATCATGGAAGCCTTTTACTTATAAATGTGAATTTTCTTACCTTAAAAGAACGTTGGTGTTTAGGTGACTTACAAGTGTTTCGGTGATATTACAGTTCTGTCAGAATTTGTTGCAGAAAAAAAAACATAGAATATTTATCTCAATATTATTCGTACATATGTTCCTTTAATGCTCGCACTACATATTTGGACACGGGGCACTACTCTGACAGGACTAACGAGAAGGGTCTTAGCAAATTACTTTTGCATGTAACTAGATAAGTGACTCGCGCTAACGTTATATTACTTAGTGTTCGACTTTTGAAAATTGCGGTGAATAATAATGATTATTCACCTAGATCTGGTATTTTGTCAGAAATATTTATCAGCAGAGTTCCAATAACTATTAATTAAATTTATCTCTTGTGTAACTACTTTTTAACTTAATTTACTTGAATACTTGGGTATATTATCTATTTTACACTTTTACCAGGGTGAAGGTTCGGTTGGTTATTTTCACTGATATAATATGCATATATAAGTTTTGAATTTTCAAAACCGATTTAGCATTTTTCACCAGAACGAAAATCTAGTCAATGCAAATTATTTCAATGCAGCCATTGTCAAACAATTCAGAATGATTTGAAATGTCGAGAAAATATAAAAATAGCGAATCGGTAATATTAATCTAGAAAAAATATTTATCTAAAATATTATTTCTAACTAAAATTGATAATTTTAGTCTTACTTGTGGTTTGGATAGTTCTCAAATAGTTCGACATAAAAAGTGAAAATTGCTATAACCAACTTTACTTCTTGAGTGGATTTTTCGAAAATACTTGCGCTTACTTTAATTATTTTAATTTATTTAATATTTTACTTCGATTGATATTAATATTCATTATTGATTGGCACTAACCATTATCTATGAATACTAATCGATTTAAATTGCTGTAAGACTTACTTCAACTAAATCATTCTAAATTTTAAATGTATCATTTTAATTTATATACTCTATATTTTCTAGAACCGGTATTTCTAAACTTCAGGAAATAGTTAATTTCTCCAAATCGTACTGTCCATTAATTCATTAATTTCAATTTAGTACTTATATTCTGAGATTTTGTTTGGGAGTCCTGTGTACCTACTCGGTAGCCAGACAAGCATTTACTTAAATTCATGAGCACGACTTTGCAAATCGCTTCAACGGTGCAGTGATTGCTATTTAATTGCTAATTTATTCAACTAACGGATATTTTACCTGTATCACAAAAGCAAACACAAATTCTAATCACTCAATTTTCCGCATTATTTTCGTTCGAGCTCAAAGGTGTACTTGTAACTACGTGAAAGGTTAGTTTTTGTTTTTGAATGTTATCAGCAACGTTGAAACTTCTCATTGTGAGGATTAATGTTACAGTGTATAAAACATTTGAAGAAATTATATTATGGCTTTCCAAAGTTATTAGCAATATTATTTTTATATTGCTCTCATGTGATTGAAGTCATATACCACAATAACGCATTTATGAAATGCATGCACAATACATGTATCAAATGCAACTAATAATTTTTAATTTTTGCTAATTTATACTTATAATAGTTTACTTACTTTTTATATATTTAAAGTTGAATAAATTATATATCACTTTTGAATTCAGAAGATTTAATATATTTCTTAAAAGAAATGAATGTTCGATAGCTTATTAAGCCCATATATTGCTAGTTTGAACATTTTCAAAAAAGCTGATAATTTTCTTTACTATATTAAATGATATTCAGGAGAATATGAATATAGAGATAAAAAGTTTTCAAGTAAATATAATACAAGGATTTTTAATAAACCTATTAAAATAAATAAGTTCATCTAATTAAAATAATTCAATATATTTAAAATCATAAAAGAAATTTTTCAGAAACAGACCACCACATTGTGACCTCCGTGAAGTTTTTGCAATAATATCTTTTAGTAAATTGAACTGTTATCTCACTAATAAAATTTAAAGATATGCAAAAAACTAATTAAGATGTTATGAAAAAAAGGCTTTGACCGACAAACTGATGAGTTTAGTACATTTTTGTATCAAAAATCTATAAAAACTGAGCTCATAAAACTAATATATGCACCAAAATGATTGATATACAATTATTAAAATATATAAGCAGTTCAAATATTTATAAGCAGTTATAAATTTTAAAAGAATATAGAAAAAACATAAAAGTATTTATGAGATAATAAAATGTGGCTTAATTTTAATCAAAATTAAGTTATCACGATTATATAAATTTTTGGATGCAAGTTCAATAAACGGTTCTGACGTTCACATTCATGTCATTACAAGTTAATCATATTTGATTAGGTTAAAATTCTTAATTATTCTGGATTTTCCACCAAAAGTTTCAAATTCGATACCCACCTGAAAAGCATTATATCAAGTAGAAGTGACATCAGTGTTTACTTAAAAATATAGATGGAAATGTGTTTCCGAATTAAAATTGCTCTTCTCCAGCATTGCTGGGAATGCTAATAATTCTAAAATAAGTTTTTCTTTCAAATTAAAAAAGTATTATCACATAGTTCATAGAATTTTTACCTTCTGATTAGTAATACTGGCAATCTGCTCGAAAGCAGGTCCATTATGTAAAGCACTACTTATCAATGGCTCAATTTTCCACCATTGATATTTTTCTCATTGCCACTTTATTATTCACCATTATTCACTTTCTATATATTTTATGCATTTTTTTTGAAACTTCTACTTTCATGCTTCCTGGTTATGTGCTTCGGATTTCAGTTCCATATATTTCTCTTCTTGCCTAGGTCATCAATCTGCATTCTTCTTAATAATTTTTTAGTTCTTATATTTTACTTTGACTAAAATAGGTAGAAAGCACTTTTTGTAGAATGGGCCCGATCCAGTTTCTTTTTCTTTTAATGATTCTGATCAGTAGAGTTCTTTATTCACCTACTCTTCTCAGCACTTATTTATTTGTTACTTCATCTATCTCTTTATCTATTAAATTTCATCCAACACTACATTTGAAAGCCCTCTGGATAGTTTTTGCCGGACTTTTTTAGAGTCCATGCCTCTGATCCGTATAGAGCTATGCTCTAGACATAACATTTATTAGTCTCGAGACTTAGTTTGCTAGTCTGATTTGTATATTGAAAAAAATTCGAAAACTTGTCAATTTCATAAATCAAAATCCAAAGAGTAACTATTGAGATTAGTTGAACATTCAGTACATTCTGTTCAAATATTTAGTCTATCCTTCAATGTTCGATAAAGAATAATCCTTGCAATTATGTATATTTAATCTAATTGCATACATTACCTATCTAACTTGTTTGGAACATAAATGATGCATCGAAATAGATAAAAAAATTCTAGAAATGATATTGCTTATGATATTTATATGGAATGATAAAATGTTCATCGAGGCACGTCCGGTTAAAAGCGATGATGTGTATCCGTTTGGTCGCTTCCCGGAAATCTACGAATTATGAAGCGCTTGTTATTGGACTGAAATATTTTATTAATCGTAATTAGACACTACTCGGAGTCTGTCGATCATTTTTCCGTCTTTATTATCCCATTAACATACAAAAATCAATAAAAAGTGTAATTAACAGACAATAACATTATCAACGAGTAATTAAATGAATTTATTGAATTAATTACCGCGATGGTTCCTAGATAGAGGTAATAGACTATTTGGATATAATTGTAACAGCGTATTAGATATTACATTAATTGCAATTAATTAGATTTATACTTGGGCATTTTTGAATTTTGCTACTGTCTTCATTTATATATAACCAGGATGCATAATTTTATACTTCAGAATTTCGAATTTAATTATTCTATATTTTCAACATAATAAACTTACTCTGATTTTTAAGTTTAGATATATATATATATAATATATAATACTTATAATAAATATTTCAATAACATAGCCTATTATCTATTACTTTGCTTGCAAAACAGGTATATATTTTATTAATGGCCAGCTTGAAATTTTTTACACAATTTACATGTTTACACATTTAAATTCATACTTTTATATTACTATATTATTACAAAAAAATTATGCTTTAAAATTTAGAAGTCCAGATTAAATTTTTCTAAAAAAATTTATTAGAGAAAAAAGAGAAACTCTTTCAAATAAAATATCATTTATTATAAAAATAATTAACATATTAAAATAGTTGATAGAAATACTTTATTTTTAAAGAGAATGTAGCAATAAAAGAAAGAGTTACTGATTTCTATTATGCACCTATTTAATTTCAATATATAATGTTGTAGGTAATAATACGTAGTGTGTTAGTTTATAATATGCTTTCGAAAAATAAACTATGATGTTCTTAGAGAAAAATTTAAACAAATTTTGCATAGTTTTATTGTCAATCAAAATAGTATACATTTTTTTAAGACATATGATGATGGTTTTTAAGAGATCATCTCATGAAGAATAAAATTTAATAAAATATAATACCATATTATATACAAATATATCATTAATCTAAAATGATTGTAATATTGATCCGATAAATTATATGTGTGTTTGAAAGTGTGTGTGTATGTGTGTGAGTGAATGACATAAGCCAAATAGCTCATAGAATAGTCATGTATTCTGATTGCTATTGAAAATAAAAATTAAAACAACAAAATAAATTATGGTCATTATATCTATTCACATATAAAATAATAAGAGTACAAATTTACTATTACTTATCTAGTATATAAACATTTAATATCATTTATAAGATTAATATTGATGCTAAAATAATTTTACAAGATCAAATTATTTATGAATGCTTTTATTATTTATTGATATCGTAAATACCAAAAATTCATAAAGTTGTAATATCATTAGGTATGTTGAATTGTTATTGATCAAATTTACAATGGTAGAGCACTGATAAAACATATATTAATTTAGATTCTTGATTTTTGTCTTTTATTGGTTAAAAAAACATCAATTAATTCAGTAATACCTCTATCTTCTTTTTATTCAAAAATCCAAATTTCTTGAACTTCACAATGTTTGCGTTCTAACCCTCTATAGACCGAAATTATGTTTAACATTTAAAAAATTAGGTGAACCAAAAATCAGTAACTATAAACACATATATGCAAATAAAAAAACAAAAAAACATGTTTAAATTTTTTTTGGTAATGATGAATTAAGATACTTTGATGCCACAGCGGCTTAAATGCACACACTTATGTGTAAGAAAATGATATTTCAGATTGAAAAACCATTCAAAGGTCATAAATATGATATTAAGATTTATGTGTCATCTATAAGTCATGATTATTTGGTAAAATATCGAACAATATAGAATGTGAAATGAAAGTTCGGGCACGTAGAGGGTTTTATTTTGAACATATTGGAAAATATAGTATGTAAGGACCACATTTTCGGATTCTTTGATATATACATATTGTGTTACTTCATTCTTCAGACTTCTGTACGACAGTTCTAATCTGTATAGTTTGAATTATTTCTTCTTGCAAGAATTATTTATATATCGGAAATTCATACCATTACTTATTCAGATAAAACAACGTATATTTACTTAGAATCTGATTTATTGTGCAAATTCTAGTACCATATAATGTACTTCAATTAAATATCTATAAATATAATAAATGAGATAATTTTCTAATCCTTAACCTTAATTTCGATGTTATTCGATGTACTTTTATCTTTACGTACGGTATGCAAAATGCAACGGCGCGTCGTCGTAACGAGAGCCTCTGCTTAAAAAATGCTCACGAGGTCCCGCGAATGCGCTAGACCGGAACGCGCGTCTGGAAGCGCGCGCGGATCTAGCGGTAATACTACATCCTTCTGATACAGGAATTCACAGATAGACGTTACAAATTCTCAAGACTGCTACTGATAAGCAAATATCACATTCTATAGAAAATAATCGATTTATTTTATATCTGAAACGAAATGTAATACATTATTAATTGCGCAGTTTAGATTATTGTAAGTAATCTGTCGCAAATAATATGTACAATATGTGTGTATATATTTGTATCAATATATATATATATATATATATATATATATATATATTTGGAATATTTTTACAGCCCAATCGTCGAATAAAAAAAGATTAAAAGAAAAATTATTTATTCCATTCGACACTTGATGTGTGTCATCAGTCAGTAATCAAACCAGGAAAAAACAACAGAAAAAATAATTAATGATGTAAAATTTATTGAACACTAAATTGTGTAAAATAATAATATACTAAATATTAATAACGAGGAATTAAAGGAGAAATATTGCCCTCCTACATTCTGTGTTTCAATAGCGGTGCATTATGAACACTGATCAAGGTTACGCGCAGCAAGTGTGGTGATTGACTAATATATATATATATATATATATATATATATATATATATATATATATATATAGGGTTGGAACGCGCAATTTGACTTTGAGCAATTATATAGTAAAAACCAAGCCAATCATATCACAACAAATATCACATATCGTATCACATATCGACACAAACAATCATCTAACTATGTTCATTAAAACTGATCTAATCATCATTATTGGAATGTGTTGTTTTTTTCTTCAAAAAATTGACACCTGGTCGTGTTTACCCCATAGGCATGAAATTTTCAGAGAGATTTACAAAATAATAGCTACACTTTTAACCAATGCAAAATATAAACTTCGTGGGTACACTTTTGACAGAGATAACACTGTATATTATACTTGATCTTCTATTTCTGCTTTTAAAAATATTCATCAGTAGATTTGAAATAACTAATTATTTTATTTATTTTTTGCAAAATTGCTTTTTAACTTAATTTACTTTTCTTATGTGTTTACACATTGCCAGGGTAAAGGTTTAGTTGTCTATATAAACCCACACACGTGTGAGCTTTTATAGAGGTTTTATATAAAAAATATTGTTGAATTTAACTTAAAGTTAACAATACATCTGATAAAAAATTAAATAATGTTTACATAAAAATTATACCGAGGCCACGGAA